>NC_054743.1:45411742-45687299 GCF_018143015.1 Lytechinus variegatus | reverse complement strand
CAATATGCCAATACATAGATTGCACCAGGCCTTTAAATGATTGCATGTCGAGATTTCCTCCAAATAAATTAAGGACAATGCTTGAAATTGAATGGAACCCTGCCAAAATATAATATTTGATACGGGGTAGATGGAATAAAGTTTTATTACATTCTATCGGCTAATAATTATGACAGATTGAAGACCAAATACGTTCTATGACGATTTTCTTTTTAGTTGAAAATGCCAATCAAAATGGCGGGTTTAGTAATACAACTCTTAACATAAATTTATATATCGTTCTTTATCCCCGAATATGCTGCTCATCTTCGTCTAAATTCAACATTTTTATAAACATGCGTGTTGAATCGTTTTTTTTATGTTACAAATCCATTGATTTTGAAGTTAACAGCACAAGTCATTGAGAATACCCACTCCTTTAAAGGCACTCAGAATTTATTTTTAAGTCCCAAGTTTTTACCCCCAAAAAAGGTTACAAGACTTCTATACAAAATTGTTGTTTATCCTCATTTCGATTATTTCACCAGAAATGGGATGAAACACAATGAATAGTACAAATAACAAAATATCACAATTATACATCCTGTAAAACAAATCACATACCTCAAAATACAGTGTTAAAAGAAAGATATAAAATAGATTTTTCCCAGGCCTTTATTTCGAAAGTATGAAGGGAATTATTCACCCTTTGTTGTAATGGCAAAATTGTTTTTTTTTGCCCGCTGTGACGTCGGGGTCGGGGGGGGGGGGGGGGTGGCGGATAACGAGGGGTTCATCTTTTTTGTTTTGCTTTACAACACTGTTCCACCCCAATAGAGGGCTCTTAAATTATTGCTCCATTTTCGTTCTCTCTCTTTTTGATATGGTTTATATGATTTCAATACACACTGGAGTGTAAGTAATATAAGGTAAGTTTAAAATCATTTTGACATAAGTATTATATCAGATTGAGATTATTACAGTGAGGATCTCAGTGACTGCATCACGTCATCTCGCTCAGTTCATCTGTAAGATGGATCATCTGAAGAACCTTACAATCTACGGTCCTTATCATGATGACTTCTTTATAATTTAGATTAAACAAGCACCGTGGACAATGCTATATGTAAATTATTACTACAAAAATCGAACAATGTAAAATTATAAAAGACAGGAAAAAGGAAAGTAAACACAATTTTGAAGTTTTTTGCGTATATTCCATCGATTGTTTATCATGAATAATGTCATACAACATTATTATCTAATTGTGTTGTTGATATAATGATTGATATATATATTTTTTTCTTTTTTTGCCTCCAATTGGGGATTTATTTACACCATCGCAACATAACACATTATAAAAATGAAACATACATCTGATGACGTGACATTTAAAGAAATCATATCGATACAAAACAATTACATAGTTGTGCAATCGTCCATAATCTTACATGGCATATTAAAGACGTCAGTGAAAACAAAAGATTTACTGAGTTTCATACGTATTTGGTAATTTCTCTTGGTAAATAAACATATCCTTTTCTGTACCGAGCTTTCATTTCTACTCTACTTTCTATTTCTCTTAAGAATATAAATTTCAAATTGTCTCTCTTTTCTTTTCCGGATATGTTTCTTGAAACAATGACTTTCTGAATGCACCAAAGTCCAATGGTCAGAAGTAAAACCAAATTTTCGTCTACTTCATGTTTAAACAGAATTTTGTAATTGATTTCTAAATCTTCATGAAATAATTTTTTTAGTCAGTTCTTTCAAATATTCAAAAAAATGATTTATTCAAATCACAAGAAATGAAAGCGTTATGGATATCTTCCTCCGTTCCACAATGCAAACATAGATTGTCATTCACTAAACCCCATGTGTGTAGGTTTCTTCTCACAGGTAATAGGTTATAAAGAAGTTTAAAATTAAATTCGCTTAACTTGCACTCTTGAACTTGATTAAGATTACATTTAAAAAAAACTTCCCAATCGAAATAAGTTCCTATCTTATTTTCCCAGAAAATACTACAAGTATTGGTGTGTATGTGATCGGGACAAAGCAGTTTATATAAGAATTTGCTGCTACATTCACTGATATGTTTTTCTTTATCTCCAATGATCAAACGTGGTATTTGTAAATGTGGAGCTAATTGTTTTGGCTGAGTAAAGGGAGTCGAAATATTCCAGATTTTGGGTATCGATTTCCTTAATTTAGAGTAATCATACATTACATTACATCTTTCTTTTCTAGTTTTAAGCATTAAAGCAATGTTTTCTGTGGAGAGAAAATTTCCATCACAAATTACATGCTTTAGAAAGGTTAGACCACTTTCATGCCATCCTCTAAAAAATAGAGTGTTTTTGTTGAATGAATATTTTCGTTATACCAAATAATTTGTTTCAGCTTGTTACCTCCCGTTGCATATATTTCCTTTAGAGTAGTACTTGACCTGATTCTCAACCAGGCTTGTAAAATTTGTCCGTAAATAGCGGTACACGATTCTTTCTAACATGTGATACGATATTGTCATTATAATTGCAATTCAATAAAAGAGTGATACTTCCCAGTTGATCAAACCAGTAATGAGTCATATCTCATTCCTGGGTTCTCATTGAACAATCGGCCAAACCATTTCAATCTAAAACTAAATTCTTGTCTTTGAATATTTACCATTCTTATTCCCCCATCTGAGTAATCATTTGCTAGAGTATCTCTTTTCACTTTTTCTACAACAGAATTCCAAATGAAGTTATACACAATTCTATTTAGTATTTTTGAAAACATCTTAGGGATGTAGTCTACAATGGTGAAAATTAACCATTTGGCTGAGAGCCAGTGACTTCAGTACTGTAACTTTACCGAATATAGTTAAATTTCTTTTCTTCCAACTAGAAAGTGTTTTCTCCAATTTATTTAGTTTGTTATCCCATTCGGTGTTAAGCGCTAGATTATTGTCTGAATTAATAAAGTGCCCTAAATATTTTGCAGGTTTTTCGCTCCAATGCAGATTGTAAGGTTTAATATTCCAGCGTTTACTGGTGTCACCTATCCACATCATTACGTTTTTCTCTTTATTGAGTTTAGGGCATGCAAGTTTCCGAAAAGTATTCAATTCCTTTAGAATTTCTTTTAAGGACAACTCATCTTGCGCGAAAAATAATGTGTCGTCTGCATATTGCAATAAATTTAATCTAACATTCTAATTATCGATTTGTATAGGTTAGATTGCATGGCTATTCATAATCTTATTTGCCATAAATTCGACTGATAAAACAAATAACAGTGCAGACAAGGGACATCCTTGTCTTATTCCCCTTTGTACTGGAAACCCTTCGGATATCCATCCGTTTACCAGAACTGAACTTGATATATCATGGTATAGTACTTTGGTCCAACTTCGGAAAGAATTTCCGAAATTATAACCTTTAAAGCAAAAATTAAGAAAAATCAGTATTAAGAACATCAAATGCTTTAGTAAAATCTACAAGCATTATTGAACCTGTGGCATTGCAGTTCGATAAATACTGATAAACATCTAGTGAGCCGAACATTGCATGCGGCCAAACGGCCTTTAATGTACCCAGTTTGATTTTCATTGATTATGTTACTAATAACTCTCTGCAGACGTGTAGCCAAAACTGCTGCAATTATCTTGTAGTCATTGTTTAGAAGGATAATTGGCCTCCAATTACTTAGATATTTAATATCTCCCTTTTCTGAATATAAGAGTGATTATACCTTTTCTTTGTGTATTTGACATTGAACCATTTTTGTAACAGTCGTTCAATGCTTTTACAAGTATAGGGCGATTCCACACTAGAACTTCAAAAATATCATAAATTTCAACATGCTTTCAATAAGTCATAAGTAGTGTAATATCTTACTATGATACCTAAATTTTATGAAAATTATGAGTTTTAACCAAAAGTGAAGACAGATATAGTTTTTTTGTGGGGAGAACAATGGAATTTTAAATTTTCAATAATTTTGCTCATTGAATAGTCAAGTACAAATTCCGCCTGAAACAATTATTTGCAAAGCAAGAGAAGATTGAAAATATTGCAGGTCAATAGAATAATATATCATTGATGGTTCCAAATAAATTCTACAACATTTTCATGATCCATAATAGGGGCAGCCGTGATTTTTCCGAACCTATTTTTGGCAATGTCCCGTACGACACATGACAATGCAAAATTTTTCCTACTGTTTTATTTTTGATGATGCAATTTCTTTTCTCTTTGTTTGACCCATGGGTGATCGATTTATCCCATAAGGATCTAATTACTGCCCTTCACTTTTTAATTATTGTCCTATTAAAAGTTGCCCCGTACGACACACAACATATAGTCCGGCAGCCCAGGAGGTTTATTCAACCGAAAGCCGGACAAGCAAATGACCCTATAGATGGATGGTATGGACCCTGAAGTTTACAAAAATGCATTGCTGCCGGGTTCTATGCGTGGTCTTCCCTCCGAAATGACGTAATATGTGACGTCACTACAAAATGGCCCTATTTTACCATTTTGCAGACATTGTACACATAGCATGAAGTCAAGGGAGAATATCTCAGCCAAATCATGCTTGTTTTGTATGAAACTTTTACAATATATTGTTCAAGTAGTGCACAAGAGATATCCAAAATTTTAAATCAATACGCATTTCACTAGGATTTGGATAGTAGAAATCGGTTGAAATTGTTTTCTGAATAGTCCGGTTAATATATTTAAAAAAAAAGAATCCATCAAAAATTTTGATCCAAAATGTTCATGTGCATTGACATATATCTGGTTCAAGATGCAAGATGAAGCAGATAGATGTCAATGCACACGAAGATTTTGGTTCAAAATTTTTGATGAATTCTTTTTTTTTAATATATTAACCGGACTATTCAGAAAACAATTTCAACCGATTTCTACTATCCAAATCCTAGTGAAATGCGTATTGATTTAAAATTTCCCATTGTCAGACTTTGTGCAATAAAATATGAAAATAATTGATTTGTTGATGTGCCTAACATGCAGAAAATAACGTACTTAGCGATCGATAGAAAGGTATGTATTACTTGTATCATGTGTATAAGGGTAAAAGGCATTTTCTACACAAAGCAATTTTTATGATAATTAAATCTCTTGAAAAAGATAAAAGTTCGAGGCATTGCTCTGCATTTTCATTTTGCATGCAATTACTCTCGGGCACCTTAAAGCATAGTCCAACAAGAACCAGTAAAATGTTACATACAGTACCATACCATTATCCATAGCTTGACTATTATGATATCGTGCTTTTCGGAGCCCCCAATGTGGTAAAATTTTGTTTTGAGTATGTAATTTTTTCCTTTAAATCACTTTTCTCTATCAGCTACATATAAAGAAATTGGGGCATAGCAAAGCCTACCCCTCAGGGGGCTGCCAAAGTCACCCAATCTTTTTTTCGTATCTTGCCAGTTTCTCGGAAAATTAGTCATTTTGAGGCAAACAGTGTTTCTGCCTTGCGGTAAAGCCATTGTTTTTGTTTTGTAACCACATAAAGATGACAAAGTAGGATCTTCTTTATCAGTTACATATGTCTATTTTCATTCTTTATTGTAAAAAATGCAATGTTTGAGCCCCCATTCAGACAAAAGGGCATTTCTGCTATATAGTAAAGCTAGCTTTGATTTTGGAAACCACTTGGAAATAAAAGAAGAGGCATTTTTTTTCTATCAGCTACATGTAAAAAAAAGTGCTGGCACATCGACTGCTACCTTCTTCAGAGGCTCCAAGATTGGCAGATTTTCCCCATATTGGAAAAAATATGGAAAAGGGGTGGGTGACTTTCGGAACCCCCGGAGGGGATAGACTTTGCTGTGCAACCACTTATTAGCAGCAGATTGAAGAAAGTCTACTCCTTTAATTCCATGTAGTTTCAAAAGAATGAAACTGGCTTCACCATATAGCAGAAACACTTTTTGCCTGAATGGGGGCTCGAAAATAGCACATTTTCCCATAAACAGGTAAAGTATGGAAAAAGGGTAGGTGATTTCGGCGACCCCATAAGGGGAGTATGTTCCAATATGCCAACACCTCTTTATATGTAGCAGATAGAAGAAACTCTACTCTTTCGTCTCCATATAGTTTAAAAGCAATAAGAGTAGTTTTACTACATAGCAGAAACACCTTTTGCATCAATGGGGGCTCGAAAATAGCACATTTTCCCATGATTTTGCAAATTACGTAAAAGGGGCGGGTAACTTTGGCAGTTCCCAAAGGGGGTAGGCTTTACTGTACCAGCACTTCTTCATATGTAGCAGATAGAGGAAACTCTACTCTTTCGTCTCCATATAGCTTAAAAGCAATAAGAGTAGTTTTACTACATAGCAGAAACACCTTTTGCCTCAATGGGGGCTCGAAAATAGCATATTTTCCAATAAATAATTAAAATATGAAATAGGGTAGGTGAATTTGGTGACCCCCTAAGGGGGGTATGTTCCAATATGCCAACACCTCTTTATATGTAGCAGATAGAGAAAACTCTAATCTTTCGTCTCCATATAGTTTAAAAGCAATAAAAGTAGTTTTACTACATAGCAGAAACACCTTTTGCCTCAATGGGGGCTCGAAAATAGCATATTTTCCCATAAATAATTAAAATATGAAATAGGGTAGGTGATTTTGGTGACCCCCTAAGGGGGGGTATGTTCCAATATGCCAACACCTCTTTATATGTAGCAGATAAAGGAACTCTACTCTTTTTGCCTCCATACAGTTTAAAAGCAATAAGAGTGGTTTTATTACATAGCAGAAACACCTTTTGCCTCAATGGGGGCTCGAAAATAGCACATTTTCCCATGAATTTGCAAATTACGTAAAAGGGGCGGGTAACTTTGGCAGTTCCCAAAGGTGGTAGGCTTTACTGTACCAGCACTTCTTTATATGTAGCAGATAGAGGAATGTCTACTCTTTTGTCTCCATATAGTTTGAAAATAATAAAGGTGGCCTTACTACATAGCAGAAACACTTTTGCCTCAATGGGGGCTCGATAATAGCATATTTTCCCATAAATAGGTAAAATATGGAAAAAAAGGTAAATGATTTCGGAGACCCCCTAAGGGGGTATGTTCCAATATGCCAACACCTCTTTATATGTAGCAGATAGAGGAAACTCTACTCTTTCGTATCCTTATAGTTTGAAAATAATAAACGTGGTTTACTAAATAGCAGAAGCACTTTTTGCCCCAATGGGGGCTCGAAAATAGCATATTTTCCCATTAATGGGCAAAATACGTAATATAATTATCGGGTAACTTCAGGAGTTCTCAGAGGGGGTAGGCTTTGCTGTACCAGCACACCTTTTTTGTAGCAGATAGAGGAAACTCTACTCTTGTCTCCACAGAGTTTAAAAACAATGAAAGTGGCCGTACTACATAGCAACACTTTTTGCCTCAATGGGGGCTTGAAAAAGCATATTTTCCCACAAATAGGTAAAATATGAAAAAGGGTGGGTGATTTCGACGCTCCCTGAAGGGGGTATGCTTCAGTATGCTAGTAGCAGATAGAGGAAACTCTACCCTTCTTATCTCCATGTAGTTTAAAAAGAATGAAAGTGGCTTTATTCCATATCAAAAACGTTTTTTGCCTTAATATGGGCTCCAAAGTGGCATATTTTTCAATAAATGGGTAATAATGGTATTTGCCCTTTAACTAAGCAAATAAAGACATACATACTGTCATGAAGCGTTACAGTATTATCGGTATATTATATCCTCTTTCGTGTCGAATGCTGATATTTTGAAATAGTTGTTGATGTTAATGATTGAACAGATATATATCAATGCACATGCAAATTTTTGACCAAAATCATGCCCATTTCGGGATAAATTTTATTTCAAAATATATCACCAGAAAACGAATTAAATCGATTTCTACTATCCCAATCATAGAGAAATGCGTATTGATTTAAAGATTGTCCCATTGTCAGATTCTGTGCAATAAAATATGAAAATAATTGATTTTCATTTTAAAAAAGTCCAAGAGGGCCGCCAAAGATATCAATTTTGAACCCCGTTGGACACGATTTTGGGAAGGGAACATCAAGATTCATTAACGAGACACTTTAGACAAATACCAAAACGTTGAGTGAAAAATTGAGTGAAAAATATTTTGATGGTACACAGGAACCTCTTATCCGACTCGACTACAACGATGCAGTCTTACATGGTATAGGTTGTTGAAAACTAGGCTGAAAATGTAGCCTATAGACTGCCCAATGGGCAATCAATCTGTGCTGAAATCATTGATGTATCACTAGAGTCTAAATAAAGATGAAAATATGTTGTTTGGAAGATTTAATATCATGCAAAATGCAAGAAGCACTAATAAAGTAGGCATATCGGTCGCCCACCTCAGCTATATGGTGAAAATAGGCCAAAAACGCACGATTTCTATGTGCGCACCATATTGAAAAGGGGCTGAAATCACAGTCTATAATGTCATTTCCAATTACTGACATATATTTTCTTAAAGTAGAGATATAGATAAAGACAATGATATTATGCTTGAGAGGAAAAATATCAAATAAAGTACACTAAAAAAGAAAAAAAATTTCTGCACCGATTTTCGACAATTTTTTATGCGAGAAATCTCCAAAACTAATGATATGCAAATTTCATTACGTAATTTGCATATGTAAACAATAATTTCTGTTCGTGAAATTTTGGATATCTCTTGTGCATTACTTGAACAATATTTTGTGAAAGTTTCATACAAACCAAGCATGATTTGGCTGAGATATTTTCCCTTGACTTCATGCTATGTGTAGAATGTCTCAAAAATGGTGAAATACGGCCATTTTGTAGTGACGTCATATATTACGTCATTTCGGAGGGAAGACCACGCATAGAACCCGGCAGCAATGCATTTTTGTAAACTTCAAGGTCCATGCCATCCAGCTATGGGGTCATTTGCTTGTCCGGCTTTCGGTTGAATAAACCTCCTGGGCTGCCGGACTAATAATAATGCATTTAATTGCAGGATTTGGATTCAGAAACCATAAATAGTAGGCATATTTAAATTCATTTAATTGATTTAACATAAAGTGAACTGAAAAAGTACTTTGCTTATCTCCATAGAACATGAAATAGGTGATTCTAAACATTTTAATTGATTTCATGTAGGCTTATTCTTTTGTGAATCCCTTCAGCTAAACGGGTGATTTTCACTGATCAGAGCAGGTTAATTTCTTTTCATTGAGCATGAAAATAATTTTTTTATAATTATTTCAACCTAGCCTGGAAGATGACTTCCTCTTGCATGCTAATGTGGAATTATTATAAGATGTAAACAAAAATGCATATCAATCATCATGATCATCTGGTTGAACTTCCCTTGATGATCACTATTTTTTAAATACAGTATTGAAACTCCTTACTTTTTTCAAGTTGTAAAAAAATCTGGAAAATAAGACAAACCATATGGTTTCATGAAATGCAGATGGGTTTGAAAAAGTAGAACCACATTTCTTTAGAAAAAAAATTGTGACAAAAAAGCAAAAAAAGTGACAGTTGTGACATATATCATGTAGATATACATTTTATTTAAACAATCATAACATTTTAGCCCCATAATTTACACAAAGTTTCATTCATTCATTGTTTAGTGTTTGGAAATCATCAATTAATTCCCTAAAACATAACTTCACACAAAACCTGAAGTTTTTCAGCTCGTAAAAATGCTGTGAACACTTGTACATTTCCCATCATGAAAAAATTATAACATATTGTTCCCAATTGTATATATTGATATTGAGGTTACTTAATTGTATTGTCTTGAATGACTACTTATTAAAAGATTTTTCATGAATAAGCAATAATTTAGGGGCAATGCTCCTTCCTTCTGATTGATAAAAAAAGTTCATGTTTATTTATTCAGGCTGCCCAGTACAACACGCAAGTGCCTGTACAACACACAACTGTCCCGTACGACACACAAGTGTCCCGTACGACACAAAAGTGTCCTGTACGACACACAATTGTCCTGTACGACACATTATTTTGTTTATGATATATTGACAGAAATATTCACCTAATAGCGGTTTCTAACCTAATGAATGTCTTAGTTTGATAGGATTATCATTACCATCAGCCAAATAATGTGATTGAAGAAGTCAAAGTGGCATAAAGTAAGAAAGTTTGGCTTCAATTTAGAGATGTCCCGTACGACACATTTTGAATGTCCCGTACGCCACAATGTTCTCGAAAATTATAATTTGCTTTATTTATTCATGAATGTTTATTTTGCTTTCTTTTATAAATGTGTTTGTTCTTGGGTAATTGAGTGTCAATTTGAGTTCAGTTTCTATGAAATTTATCTGCCCAACTCACAGACTTTTGAGTACAAACTTGAGGTTTCTAAAAAAGCCACTTTTTCTGCGTCCGTACGACACATTACTATTTTTAATCTGTATTATACAGGATGTGAATTCAAGTCATGTTAAGTCTTGGTTTTTCTTACACTCTGGTAGTAGTTGATGACCACCTATAGTTACTGGAATATTTTTTGTTTTTTCTTGTCAAAAACTGTCAAATGTTCTCTAAATGTCCCGTAGGACACGCATGGAATCACCCTATATCTTTTACTTGTTCCCAGAACATCGGGTAGAATCATTCTATGATTCTATTATAATTCCGTCCGTACCTGGGGCTTTATTCTTTTTCATTCCAAAGACAGCACGTTTGCACTCTGCTGTAGTTAATAACCCATCACATGATTCTTTCTCTTCATCACTCAATTTACTTAAATTTCGTGAAGAAATATACTTATTCATCTCTTTAACATCAATCAGGTCTTTTGTATACAACTGTGCATAATATCTTCTAACCTCTTTTATAATTTCATCATGCTCATTTCAAACTCTTTTTCCATTTTGAGATTTTAGTTGTTTTATTTCTTTTGTCTTAGCATTGTTTTTCTCAAGGCTTGAAAAAGTATTTCGTATTCTTTTCTCCTTTATTGATCCATTTCATCCTCGCCCTGATACCGGCCCCTTTTGTTTCTGCTTCATAAAAAAATTCTATTTTTTTTAAACACTGGCGTACCTATTTTCTGTATCTATATTTTGCACATTAACATCTTTTTTGCTTCTCAAAAAACATAGTTCCTCTTCTAAAGCTAACTTAATATTTTTTCTCACAACAGACTTATTTCTGCAGTATTTTTGTGTTAATTTACGAATTTTTATTTTCAACAATTCCCATTTTGTCATTGCAGATAAATGTGTGTTTGAAAAAGATGCTATTATGTCACAAATTTGATTTTGGTAAGATCTGTCCCTTAAAATAGACTCATTCATTTTCCAGTAACCTGGACCTCTTTTAGTCTTCTGTAAAGTTATCTTCAAAGAAATTGCATTATGGTCTGCTGGAATAGCAGGTCTAATATCTGCTGATATTGATTTATTATATATATTTTTATCTACTAACCAAAAGTCTAACCGCGATGCTCTCTTAAGGGACACATTTCTCCATGTAAACTGTTTCATTTGTGGATGCATTTTCCTCCAGACGTATTATGTTTCTTAATTATTTTCGGTAAATAATTATGTTTACTGTAATATATAATTTTCTGATCCTTGTACATCTTTCTTTACGTTGATTATACAGTTCCAATCACCACCGAGTATAATTTCGTGAATCAACAGTAAAACACTTCTTGTCAATATCTTGAAGCAATGAACAGAAGAAATTATCTCTATATTTCTTTTGTGTTGGTGCATACACATTTACAAGAATTATGCTTGTATCATTTATCATCACATGCATAATTAATAACCTACCAACTTTTATGTGTTTAACTTCAACATTCTCTATAACAAGGTTTTGTTGAAACAATATAGCGACTCCACGTGAATGATTACTTCCATGGGAGAAAAAACATGGCCCTCGCCATTCATTTCTAACAATAAATTCTAAATCATGTGACCAAAATGTTTCCTGAAGAAAGACAATATCTGCTTTTTGATGTTTAAACCAACGAAATAATTGATTTCTCTTTTCCTTGTTTCTAAAACCTCGAACATTCAGACTTAAAAGATGGCAAGTGAACATAAATATTTTAAGCTGAGATATTTGAACTCCATGCGTTGTTCCTCCTCAATGCCACTGATATGGTCTGATAAAAAACCAGACATAAATGCCCGAAATACCTTTGATGAAAAGAACAGGTAGGTTTCAATGGGTATATTTATAAATGTCTCCATGGAAGATAACTTTATCTTTCCAACTGAAGTCTTTTGCCAAATAACAAAGAAATGTCGTTTATAATATACATTTGCCCTTTTCTCGGAATACTTATAATTCAGTAATTCTTTTTGCATTAACATTACACGTATAAAGATACTAACAGCAATAAGCAAAATTCCCATCAGATTTCCTTTTAAGCAGGTTTTTACATTCAGCTTCCATATATTATTTGTAATACTGTTTAGTTGCATAACACAATTCTCCATTGATTGACTAAACATAGTTACCAATGTAGTGTTAGGTTTATGATCATATTTCAGTTCTTTTTTGGTTGTCTTTTCTGTGCTTTTTGTTTTCGCCTTGTGTTCACTTGATTTTTTGCTTCTCGGTTTGCTGGTGTTATTTCAGGCGATTCTGCTGAAAGCTCAGAATATTCTTGCAAGCTTTCGGAATTGTCGTCGTTTTCTGACTCTGCTGTCGAGTAGTCGTCATACGAATGACATTCATCGTGCTCGTTGCCGGTTGGTCGTTCCATATTGTGTTGTGATTGTGGCACTTTGGTGAGTGCATTTGGTAATTTTCGATTGTGATTTCACTGCTTCTTTAGGTGAGTCGGCTCTCGGTAGTGTCGTGGATTTATCACGTGATTGCATCTTACCCGCGATGTACGAGTGCGCATGTCCGTTGGGTTATTGTTATCCTCGGACTCATCTCTCGCACAGCGAATGAATTGAGCGATCTCCGATTGTTCTGTAGTCAGGGTCGTCATGGTGGTTAGCGTCTCGTTGCTAGGACTCGGGACTCCCTGTGTGGGCATGGCACCTTGACTTCGCTTCAGTCGCGTCGCTGTATTGACGGGTCTCGTTTGGCTTCTCATCGTGCCTCTGGGGACTGTTTCATCAACATTTTTGTCCGACAAGTTGTCAGATCTGACATCTTTCCTTGATTCTGATTGGCTGAGAGGCATTGTTACTATAGTAACTGTGGGATAAAATGGGACTTGTCGGATAAAACGTCCGACAAGTCCTTTCATGAAACGCTCCCCTGGTCTCGGGGTAGAGGGGCATCACTGGTGCTCTGGAGTGGAGGAAAATCCTCCCTGCATTCACGAGCAATGTGACCTGATTAGTTGCATTGTTTGCTGGTCACATCCTTGGTACAATGGGATCGGTGATGTCCGGCTTCGAGACAGTTCGAGCAGGTCACTGTTGAGGCATTGATCGAATCTTGTCCAGAGTGATACACTCTTCCTCTGAAGAGGCCAAACATGATGTGTCTAGGTAAGGAGTGTGTAGGTTTCTCGATGTAGACTACACGATCTCCTGTCAAACAGTCCGTCAGTCTGCCATGAATTCGTAGTCGCTGTAGCGAGACTTTTCCTACAACTTTGCACTACACTTTCTCTAGTTCATCTGTTATTAAGGTACCACTTGCTGATAGCGGTACGTCTTTCCCGAGAAGGCGAAGTGTATCTTCACCTTGGCTAACGAAAGGGTTAGTGTCAAATACAGCCACAATTGCATTATTCAAGTTCAGACCATTGGTAATGAGATTGATTCGAGAGTTTTGACTTAACAGGTAAATTCGCCACAATTCTCCGATTTTCTGAATTCCTGTGATTTCGTTTCTCGGAACTACTCGCGAGAGTGCTTTGTACATAAGTTCATTACCAAAGTTTTTATCATTTTCTTGTGGGTTGTCGCGATGCCTTATGAAGACAGGCTTGCATGACGATCTGCTCCGTTCCCAGTGGCGTAACTACGGGGGGCATGGGGGGCACTTGCCCCCCCCCCCCAATCGGCTGGCAAAAAAAAACGGGGAAAAGGAGAAAAAGAGGGAAAAAGGAAAAGAAACGTAGTGGGGAAAAGAATAAATTGTTGTTTATTATAGTGTTATATTATGTTATACAGTGCGTCCCAGAAAAAACGAAACCGAGATTTAGCGATCATTTATCATAACTTAATCATAAATAAAATAGACAAATGACCTACCAATTTAAAGCTTAGAATCTCCTCTTTCATCTGATATTACTTAGATTATTTTCATTCACGCATGAGTGAGCAAATACAATTTGAAGAAAGGATATCAAAAACTCATTTAGCGGGGGTTATACGGGTTTCAAAAAGAAAACCACATTTTTGAAGAGTTCAATATCTCTTCTTTAATTTGATACCTAAATTACAGAAAATGGTCAAAAAATAACAAAGTTCTGGTCATTTGAAATAAGGCTTGAATTTCAATAATTTCAAAAAATGAAGAGGTTCTCCAGGCTGGCTTTCAAACTCACTCGACACTCTGTTTTGTTGACGATCAGCCAAGCATTAAATCTTTTGTTCACCATGCGAAAGCTTCTGTGGGAAACCGGTGAAAACACGTTTATCTCATGAAATTATGGAAATACAAGCCTTATTTCAAATGACCAGAACTTTTTTATTTCTTGACCATTTTCTGTAATTTAGGTACCAAATTAAAGAGCAGATATTGAACATTTCAGAAATGTGGTTTTCTTTTTGAAACCCAGATACCCCCCGCCAAATGAGTTTTTGGTATCCTTTCTTCAAATTGTTTTTTCACTCATGCGTGAATAAGAAATAACCTAAGTAATATCAGATGAAAGAGGAGATTCTAAGCTTTAAATTGGTAGGTCATTTGTCTATTATTATTATGATTAAGTTATGATAAATGATCGCTAAATCTCAATTTTCGTTTATTCTGGGACGCACTTATAACACAAGAAGCATTTTTTCATAACTTTAAGAAACATTATTTGCTTAATTCTGTCTTCATTTTTCCAGGAGCTCGCATAGACTGTTTAACGAGATATATAAAGCTGCTGTACTAAAGCCTCTCGTTTTCAAATCAATATACAACAAAATAATATATTTCCTCGCAATTAGAGTTATTATTGTTTTAAGTAGTAATATATTCTTTTTCATGACTACTGAAAGCTGTTGCCCTAAAGGTCTTAAAATAAAACATTTCCTTCCGTGCTAACGTACGTATTAGTGGATTGGTGAGATTTCTGCTCTTCATGAACTCCTAAAATCAGTCCTTAAAATGTCAATTTTTCTGATCTGAATATCAAAAAAAATTAGCTCGTGCTTCGAACTCGCATCATTTGGTTAGTGAAATACGTGGGTTCTTAGTGAATTCCTACTAAGAATCATTAGAATGCTCCTCCTCGTGTCTAAATTTCCTAGATTTTCAGCACGCGCTTCGCGCTCGCAGTATTTCATTAGTGAGATGCGTATGATAATCATGATTACAATGACTTCAAAAAGTGCTCCATGTGTTTAAATGCAATTCTAACAAACTCAGCAAGCGCTTGGCACTCGCATTAGATGACTATGTTGAGATATATACTCTGACTTAATGAATTCCTAACTATAGTCCTTAAAATATCCATGTTTGGGGTCAATATATAAAAAATTTCAGCTAGCGCTTCGCGCTCGCATCATTTGGTTAGTCAAATACGTAGGGTCTTAGAGAATTCCTACAAACAACCCTTAGAATGCCCCTCTTCAGGTCTATATTTCCTCAATTTTCAGCTCGCACTTTTGCGCTTGCAGTATTTGATTGATAAGATGCGTATGATAATCATGATTACATGACTACAAAAGGTGCTTCATGACTGTATTTAGATGTAATTCTAACAAAATCAGCAAAGGATGGCACTAGCATTAGATGACTATGGTGAGATATTTATACTCTTAATGGATTCTAAAATATAATCCTTAATATTTCCTGGTTTAGGGTCAGTATATACACAAATCTTAGCTCGCGCTTTGCGCTCGCATTGTTTGTTTAGCGAGACAGTTAAGTATCATGATTACAAAACAATTTCCTTTTAATGTCCATTTTTAGCCCTCAATATCAAAAATTTTCATCTCGCGCTTCGCGCTCGCATTATTTAATAAGTGAGATACATATCCGTTTAATGGCACTGCATGTCCTTAAGATATCTCTTTTAGGTCAGAATACATGACAACTGAGGGCGCTTCGCGCGCTCCCTAAGTGACCCGAAATTTTTGCTGGTGCCCCCCCCCATGCCGTGACCCACGGTACGCCACTGTCCGTGACCTGTGCTGTGACGTAATCAGTTTTCTCAGAATACGTGTCACGTACGGCGTCTCTAACCGCCATATTCAAAGTACAAATGAGCAAAAGTTATAAATGTTACTGACGAGTTAAGCTTCGATAATATTTCTAAAATCTTTCACATACCTCGACTATAGTTGTCCAAAAATCATATATTCCAAAATTAATCAAGTTCCAGAATATATCCAAAAGGACGGGTTTTTCCTTGCTGCTATGTTGGTCGTGACCGAACAAGACAAGAAGAAAATAGTGCCCCCCTGGAATTCAAATACCCTCGGTATTATGTTTTTCATTACAGATCGAGCATACTGATCTTAAACAAATAGGAGTAATGCCGAAAATTTGTTAAACAAATTATGATTTCCTCCTATAAAAGCCTCCTAATTTACTATTTATCTATTGTCCACGGCGGACGGCATTTGAATAGTAATGAGTCAGAAAGAGGAGGACCGAGGGTATTTGAATTCCAGTTCATCGTAGCTTAGCCGTGAACCAGAATAGCCTGGTGGTTGAGTCGCTGCCCGGAAAGCAGTAGATGGCAGGTTCGAATCAGTGGCGTAGCTACGGGGGGGGGGGGGGGCCTGGGGGGCACGTGCCCCTGAGATTTGGTGTGCCCCCCCCCCAGGTGCCCCCCCCCCCAGAAAAAATTGGCAGAGCAAAACAAAAAGAAAAGAAAAAAGGGAAAAAGAAGAAAAAAAGACAGAACAAAAAAGAAGAGGAGAAAGACGAGTGATTGGAATAATGTGAGGGGAAGACTTGCAATTAAATAAGATATGTTCATGTTACTATATAGAATTTTTGCTGGCACTTCGCGCCATAATTGCCTGTTCGATGGGATTCATATCTTGCTCAATAGGCTGATGTGGAGCAAGTTTTGAAGTCAATATGCAAAACATATTTTAACTCGGACATCGAGCTTTCATTATTTTTTTTCATTTACAAATTAAGGTGCTCTGTAAAATGTCCGTTTTATGGTCTACATATCAGCATTTTAAGCTCACGCTGCGTGGTCACATTGTTTGATTTGCCAAGTTTATATTGTCTACGTGTATTCCATAATGTTCCATTAAAGAAGTGTGTTCAGAAAGCCCAGATTTTAGGTCTAAATATAAAACATGCGCGATAGCCTGCATGTTCTTTATATATCCAGTTTTACATCAGAATATCAATAATTGTCTGCTCACGCTTCACGATCGCATTATTAATGATACCCAATTGACTATATCCTATTTATGACTTACAAAATATGAATAGAGTGTCCCGCTTTTAGGTCTAAAATCTCAATTTTCTTCCTCTTGCGCTTCGCGCTCGCATCAATTGTTTAGTTACATACCTATCCCATTAATTAATACAAAAAGTGCTTAGAATTAGAATTACCTTTTTTAGGTCGGAATGTCAAAAAAAATTTGCTCGCACTTCGCGCTCGCATTATTCAACTGTAAGCAGTCCTTAACAGGTCCCTTTTCGCTAGAACATTTGATACAAATTTCTGTTCGCGCTCGGGGGTACATACGAATCTTGTTCAGGATCACACATAACATTGCCCAGAAAATTAAATTTTCAGGAAAAATGTATTAAAGTAAAAAACAAATTCGCTCGCGCTTCGCGCTCACACTTTTTATAAGGCTTATGATATTATTTTATGTTTATGTTGTTTTATAAGAATAAAACTAAGAAGTGACTGATATAGGTGAAGATAATTTCTGGCCTGGTCCCCTATTGGCGAAAGTCGGATCCGCCCTTGTGGCCACATAGACACACACCGGAAAATGGCCGGTGCACCCCCCCCCTGAAAAAGCAAGGACCCCCCGGGAAAAAAATCCTAGCTACGCCACTGGTTCGAATCACACTGGTTCCAATTTTTTCTGGCTTATGATTTTCGATTTTCATACAGATCGAGCATAGTGATCTTATGATTTTCATTACCGATATATAGCAGAGTGAGACTATAAGCGCCGCTTTTCCGACGGCGGCGGCGTCAACATCAAATCTTAACCTGAGGTTAAGTTTTTGAAATGACATCCTAACTTAAAAAGTATATGGACCTAGTTCATAAAACTTGGCCATAGGGTTAATCAGGTATTACTGAATTCCTATCAGAGTTTCATGTCACATGACTAAGGTCAAAGGTCATTTAGGGTCAATGAACTCAAACCATGTTGGGGGAATCAACATCAAAATCTGAACCTGAGGTTAAGTTTTTGAAATGTCATCAAAACTTAGAAAATATATCGACCTAGTTCATTAAACTTGGACATAAGTTCAATCATGTATCACTAAATATCCTGCGTGAGTTTCATGTCACATAACCAAGGTCAAAGGTCATTAAGGGTCAATGAACTTTGGCCGATTTGGGGGTATCTGTTGAATTACAATCAAAACTTTGAACGTATGTTGGTCTAGTTCATAAATCTTGGACATAAGAGTAATCAAGTATCACTGAACATCCTGTGCGTAGGCCATAATGGGGGTATCTGTTGAATTACCATCATAACTTTGCAAGTTTATTGATCTGACTTTTGAAACTTGGACATAAGAGTAATCAAGTATCATTGAATATCCTGTGTAAGTTTCAGGTCACATGAACAAGGTCAAAGGTCATGTGAGGTCAATGGATTTTGACCACATTGGGGGTATTTGTTGAATTACCATCCTATCTCTGTAAGTGTATTGGTCTAGTTCATAAAACGTGGAAATAAGAGTACCCAAGTGTTAATGAACATCTTGTGCGAGTTATAGTAGTTTTCAAAGTCAGCAATACTGCTATGTTGAATTGCGTGATGCAGGTGAGACGGCCAGAGGCATTCCACTTGTTTGTATATTTCATCGCTGTTTTACCTTGAAAACTGTCATAAAACATTAGTGTCTTATTGTGTTGTTGAAATTAATCATTAATAAGGTTAATATGATTTCAATACACATTGGATTGTAAAGAATGTAAAGTAATATTGAATTCATTTTCATGTTACTATTTTATCAGATTGAGTCTCTTGTTCTCTACGAGGATCTCAGTGAACGTCCATCTGCATCACGTGATCTCGCTCAGTTCATATGTAAGATGAATCATCTGAAGAACCTCACACTCAATGGTTTTCATCATGATGACTTCTACTCAACATCATCGTCGATGGCATCAACTACAAAGGTAATATATAGTAAGAGGTATTTATATGTAAAGGGACAGTACTTAATGAAACCATAATGCTCTTCAAATTGTCTTATGACTCTGCGATGCCTTATATAAACTACAATAGTCAATTCCGCTTTGTAATGATTTTTTTCTTGAATTGTTATTGAATTGTGATCAAAGGACATGACTAAATGTAATTTCTCACTACCGACAAAATCGAACAATGTTTAATTTTCTTATTTCAATTTATTATAATGCAATATGAACATTTTATGTAACGGTTAAGACATAAAAGCATATTGGTTATATTTTGTATGATAAACCACTTGCAATTTGCAATTCTCTACTGTCTAAGTCCAATAGTGAGAAATATCTTTCAAAAGATAAAAATAGGGCAAAAGATATTTTAAAAGTTTTCTTTTTAACTCTGGGGACGGTTTGGTTTTTGGTACACAGTGGCTACATGATGCTGCACTGCAAAATGAGCCGTGTGTAACAGCTTTTAACAATTTTTTTTATTCCTACTTCAATTTTCAGTTAATAAACGGGATGATAATTTCCTAAATGAGGGGTATGATGTTGTAAGAAACACGCATAAAGGAAAGTAAATTAAATTTTCATTGTTGTTGATTTTATCGTTTTTGGTATATATCATCGCTGTCTTACCTTGAAAACTGTCATAAAACATAAGTGTCTTATCGTGCTGTTGATATTAATGATTGATAATGTTAAAATAATTTCAATACACATTGGATTGTAAAGAATGTAAAGTAATTTTGAATTCATTTTCATGTTACTATTTTATCAGATTGAGACTCTTGTTCTCAAGGAGGATCTCAGTGAACGTCCGTCTGCATCACGTGATCTCGCTCAGTTCATCTGTAAGATGAATCATCTGAAGAACCTCACACTCTATGGTTATCATCATGACGACTTCTACTCAACATCATCGTCGATGGCATCAACTACAAAGGTAATATATAGTAAGAGGTATTTATATGTAAAGGGACAGTACTGAATGAAACCATAATGCTCTTCAAATTGTCTCATGACACTGCGATGCCTTATATAAACTACAATTGTCAATTCCGCTTTGTAATGATTTTTTTCTTGAATTGTTATTGAATTGTGATCAAAGGACATGACTAAATGTAATTTCTCACTACCGACAAAATCGAACAATGTTTAATTTTCTTATTTCAATTTATTATAATGCAATATGAACATTTTACGTAACGGTTAAGACATAAAAGCATATTGATTATATTTTGTATGATAAACCGCTTGCAATTTGCAATTCTCTATTGTTTTAAGTTTAATAGTAAGAAATATCTGTCGAGAGATAAAAACATGGCAAAAGATATTTAAAAAAATATATTTTTTTTAACTCTGGGGACGATTTGCTTTTTGGTATACAGTGGTTACATGATGCAGCAATGCGAAATGAGCCGTGTGTAACAGCTGTTAAAAATGATTTCTGCTTTGAGGAGTATGATGTTGTAGGAAACACTCATAAAGGAATGTAAAAAAAATTATTGTTGTTGATTTTGCCGTTTTTCGTATATTTCATCGCTGTTTTACCTTGAAAACTGTCATAAAACATAAATGTCTTATCGTGCTGTTGATATTAATGATTGATAATGTTAAAATAATTTCAATACACATTGGATTGTAAAGAATGTAAAGTAATTTTGAATTCATTTTCATGTTACTATTTTATCAGATTGAGACTCTTGTTCTCAAGGAGGATCTCAGTGAACGTCCGTCTGCATCACGTGATCTCGCTCAGTTCATCTGTAGGATGAATCATCTGAAGAACCTCACACTCGACAGTCATTATCATGATGACTTCTACTCAACAGCATCGTCTATGGCATCAACTTCAAAGGTAAAATATAGTAAGAGATCTTTATATGTATAGGGACAGTACTAAATGAAACCATAATGCTCGTCAAATTGTCCCATGAGGCTGCGATGCCTTATATAAACTACAATAGTCAATTCCACTTTTGATGTTTTTTTTTTACTTGAATGGTTATTGAATTGTGATCAAAGGACCTGACTAAATGTAATTTCTCACTACCGACAAAATCGAACAATGTTTAATTTTCTTATTTCAATTTATTATAATGCAATATGAACATTTTACGTAACGGTTAAGACATAAAAGCATATTGATTATATTTTGTATGATAAACCGCTTGCAATTTGCAATTCTCTATTGTTTTAAGTTTAATAGTAAGAAATATCTGTCGAGAGATAAAAACATGGCAAAAGATATTTAAAAAAATATTTTTTTTAACTCTGGGGACGATTTGCTTTTTGGTATACAGTGGTTACATGATGCAGCAATGCGAAATGAGCCGTGTGTAACAGCTGTTAAAAATGATTTCTGCTTTGAGGAGTATGATGTTGTAGGAAACACTCATAAAGGAATGTAAAAAAAAAATTATTGTTGATTTTGCCGTTTTTCGTATATTTCATCGCTGTTTTACCTTGAAAACTGTCATAAAACATAAATGTCTTATCGTGCTGTTGATATTAATGATTGATAATGTTAAAATAATTTCAATACACATTGGATTGTAAAGAATGTAAAGTAATTTTGAATTAATTTTCATGTTACTATTTTATCAGATTGAGACTCTTGTTCTCGATGAGGATCTCAGTGAACGTCCGTCTGCATCACGTGATTTCGCTCAGTTCATCTGTAGGATGAATCATCTGAAGAACCTCACACTCGACAGTCATTATCATGATGACTTCTACTCAACAGCATCGTCTATGGCGTCAACTTTAAAGGTAAAATATAGTAAGAGATCTTTATATGTATAGGGACAGTACTAAATGAAACCATAATGCTCGTCAAATTGTCCCATGAGGCTGCGATGCCTTATATAAACTACAATAGTCAATTCCACTTTTAAATGTTTTTTTTTTCTTGAATGGTTATTGAATTGTGATCAAAGGACCTGACTAAATGTAATTTCTCACTACCGACAAAATCGAACAATGTTTAATTTTCTTATTTCAATTTATTATAATGCAATATGAACATTTTACGTAACGGTTAAGACATAAAAGCATATTGATTATATTTTGTATGATAAACCGCTTGCAATTTGCAATTCTCTATTGTTTTAAGTTTAATAGTAAGAAATATCTGTCGAGAGATAAAAACATGGCAAAAGATATTTAAAAAATATTTTTTTTTAACTCTGGGGACGATTTGCTTTTTGGTATACAGTGGTTACATGATGCAGCAATGCGAAATGAGCCGTGTGTAACAGCTGTTAAAAATGATTTCTGCTTTGAGGAGTATGATGTTGTAGGAAACACTCATAAAGGAATGTAAAAAAAAAATTATTGTTGTTGATTTTGCCGTTTTTCGTATATTTCATCGCTGTTTTACCTTGAAAACTGTCATAAAACATTAATGTCTTATCGTGCTGTTGATATTAATGATTGATAATGTTAAAATAATTTCAATACACATTGGATTGTAAAGAATGTAAAGTAATTTTGAATTAATTTCATGTTACTATTTTATCAGATTGAGACTCTTGTTCTCGATGAGGATCTCAGTGAACGTCCGTCTGCATCACGTGATTTCGCTCAGTTCATCTGTAGGATGAATCATCTGAAGAACCTCACACTCGACAGTCATTATCATGATGACTTCTACTCAACAGCATCGTCTATGGCATCAACTTCAAAGGTAAAATATAGTAAGAGATCTTTATATGTATAGGGACAGTACTAAATGAAACCATAATGCTCGTCAAATTGTCCCATGAGGCTGCGATGCCTTATATAAACTACAATAGTCAATTCCACTTTTGATGTTTTTTTTACTTGAATGGTTATTGAATTGTGATCAAAGGACCTGACTAAATGTAATTTCTCACTACCGACAAAATCGAACAATGTTTAATTTTTTTATTTCAATTTATTATAATGCAATATTAACATTTTACGTAACGGTTAAGACATAAAGGCATATTGATTATATTTTGTATGATAAACCGCTTGCAATTTGCAATTCTCTATTGTTTTAAGTTTAATAGTAAGAAATATCTGTCGAGAGATAAAAACATGGCAAAAGATATTTAGAAAATATTTTTTTTTTAACTCTGGGGACGATTTGCTTTTTGGTATACAGTGGTTACATGATGCAGCAATGCGAAATGAGCCGTGTGTAACAGCTGTTAAAAATGATTTCTGCTTTGAGGAGTATGATGTTGTAGGAAACACTCATATAGGAATGTAAAAAAAAAATTATTGTTGTTGATTTTGCCGTTTTTCGTATATTTCATCGCTGTTTTACCTTGAAAACTGTCATAAAACATTAATGTCTTATCGTGCTGTTGATATTAATGATTGATAATGTTAAAATAATTTCAATACACATTGGATTGTAAAGAATGTAAAGTAATTTTGAATTAATTTTCATGTTACTATTTTATCAGATTGAGACTCTTGTTCTCGATGAGGATCTCAGTGAACGTCCGTCTGCATCACGTGATTTCGCTCAGTTCATCTGTAGGATGAATCATCTGAAGAACCTCACACTCGACAGTCATTATCATGATGACTTCTACTCAACAGCATCGTCTATGGCATCAACTTCAAAGGTAAAATATAGTAAGATATCTTTATATGTATAGGGACAGTACTAAATGAAACCATAATGCTCGTCAAATTTTCCCTTGAGGCTGCGATGCCTTGTATAAACTACAATAGTCAATTCCACTTTTGATGTTTTTTTTTCTTGAATTGTTATTGAATTGTGATCAAAGGACCTGACTAAATGTAATTTCTCACTACCGACAAAATCGAACAATGTTCCATTTTCTTATTTCAATTTATTATAATGCAATATGAACATTTTATGTAACGGTTAAGACATAAAAGCATATTGGTTATATTTTGTATGGTAAACCGTTTGCAATTTGCAGTTCTCTACTGTTTAAGTCCAATAGTGAGAAATATCTTTCAAAAGATAAAAATAGGGCAAAAGATATTTTAAAAGTTTTCTTTTTAACTCTGGGGACGGTTTGGTTTTTTGTACACAGTGGTTACATGATGCTGCAGTGCGAAATGAGCCGTGTGTAACAGCTTTTAACAAGTTTTTTTTATTCCTACTTCAATTTTCAGTTAATAAACGGGATGATAATTTCCTAAATGAGGGGTATGATGTTGTAAGAAACACGCATAAAGGAAAGTAAATTAAATTTTCATTGTTGATTTTATCGTTTTTGGTATATTTCATCGCTGTTTTACCTTGAAAACTGTCATAAAACATAAGTGTCTTATCGTGCTGTTGATATTAATGATTGATAATGTTAAAATGATTTCAATACACATTGGATTGTAAAGAATGTAAAGTAATTTTGAATTCATTTTCATGTTACTATTTTATCAGATTGAGACTCTTGTTCTCGATGAGGATCTCAGTGAACGTCCGTCTGCATCACGTGATTTCGCTCAGTTCATCTGTAGGATGAATCATCTGAAGAACCTCACACTCGACAGTCATTATCATGATGACTTCTACTCAACAGCATCGTCTATGGCATCAACAGTAAAGGTAAAATATAGTAAGAGATCTTTATATGTATTAGGGACAGTACTAAATGAAACCATAATGCTCGTCAAATTGTCCCATGAGGCTGCGATGCCTTATATAAACTACAATAGTCAATTCCACTTTTAAATGTTTTTTTTTCTTGAATGGTTATTGAATGGTGATCAAAGGACCTGACTAAATGTAATTTCTCACTACTGACAAAATCGAACAATTAGTATCCCTAAATTAGACGTCAAAAGAGCCAATCTGGAATAAAATTATTGGAAATGGTTTTTCAACTGATTTGAGTAGGTATGGGTGTCAACATTTACCAAAAAAAAGTTAGGAGAAATACGGGTTGGGGAAAGTGTTTTTTTCAAGGTAAAAGGTCAATTACCTTTTCATATATAATATTTAATGGTATCTCTGAGATGGTAAGGCGCAGGTTGGTGATAATGGTGTCAAAATGCACAAATTCTTACAAGAAGTTCAAATAAAATCAAATAAAGTACCTATATAGTGCTCATTTACCAATGAAATTCAAGGTCAAAGCCTTTCAAAAGTCAGTGACCTTTTTTTACATTATATACCTTACTGTATAATGGTATTTCTGAGATGATAAGGTACAGGCTGGTGATCATGGTGTCAAAATGTATAGATTCTTACAAGAAGATAAAATAGAATAAATGTGAGTACCTAGAATGGACATTCACCAATAAAATTCAAGGTCAAAGCTTTCAAAAGGTCAATGACCTTTTTACATTATATACATCATACTGTATAATGGTATCTCTGAGATGGAAAGGCACAGGTTGGTGATTATTGTGTTAAAATGCACAGATTCTGATCAGAAGATCAAATAAATAAAATTAAGGACATAGAATGCACATTCACCCATAAAATGTAAAGCCAAAGGTCATTGACCTTTTATACATTTTATGCCATATTATATAATGGTATCTCGAAGATAAAACAGCACAGGTTGGTGTTCTTGGTGTCAGAATGCAAGGATTTGTACAAGAATGTTAAACAACACCAAAATAAATATAAAGAATAATCTTTCACCCTTGAAATCCAAGATCAGATGAAATTATTATGTGTGTATTAATACACACACACACACACATATATATATATATATGTGTGTGTGTGTGTTTGTATTAATACATATACAGTGCGTATCAAAAAAGTTTACACTTTGAAGAAGCCCTGGGAATTAAAAAATATACAACATGTGAGTATTTTTTTCACATATAATCTTGGGTTTGGGTCTCATCTATCCAATGAAAGTAAAAGTTTTGTCAGAATGTTACACTTGAGTGAGCACTGTCCATTTCTGTAGAGCTCGCAGAAATCTATTTGCGCAGAAATGCTCGGGAAAAGGGCAAAATCAAACTTACCCTGCGAAACAATACTCATACATTTCCCTTGCACTTTTAGTCAATTGAAATAAAATGGATACATTCAAGCATTTTATAACAATTTTGCCACCCAAATTGGAATTTCAACACTTAGCACAATCTTTACCCTACACACAGAGAAATGTTTACTTAATATTTCATTATGTAAACTTTCTTTTGTAAAATTTTGCTTAATATTTGTAAAAATCGTTGCAAATTAATTTCATTAGGTAAAATTTAACAAGTATTTGTGAAAATTACATTTCACATGTCTTGTAAAATGTAAAACTTTAATGTTTACTTAATATTTCATTATGTAAACTTCCTTTTGCGAATGTTTTGCTTAATAAATATGTAACAAGTGTTACAATGCAATTTTATTAAATAATATTTAAGAAATATTTGTAAAAATTACATTTCACATGTCTTGTAAAATGTAAAATTTTAAAGTTTACTTAATATTTCATTTTGTAAACTTCCTTTTGTAAATGTTTTTGCTTATAAATATGTAACAAGTGTCACAATATTATTTCATTAGGTAATATTTAAGACATATTTGTAAAAATTACATTTCACATGCCTTGTAAAATGTAAAATTATAATGTTTACTCAATATTTTATTATGTAAACTTCTTTTTGTGAATGTTTTGCTTAATAAATATGTAACAAATGTTACAATGCAATTTCATTAAGTAATATTTAAGAAATATTTGTAAAAAATTACATTTCACATGTCTTGTAAAATGTAGAATTTTAAAGTATATTTCAGTATGCTTCCTTTTGTAAATGTTTTAGTTGTTGCAATGTAATTTTATTATGTAATAACGGTAAGAATTACATTCTTCATGCCTTGCCAAAATGTATAATTCTGATGTTTACTTAATATCTTATTATTCAAACTTTTTTTGCAAGGTTTTTGGTTAAGTGTTGCACATAATTATACAAACTTTAATTATGTAGGCCTAATATCAATGAATAATAATAATAACATTTTATTTTTGGGGCAGCCAGTGTAGCCACTTCAATAAACTATTAGTGAGTCATAACATAGACAGGCAGAAAGTCCCATTTTCTGTAATAATATTTCTTTATGCACTTCTCAGTTCTTGTATTTTTTGGCTATTATGTAAAAAAAATATGAAAGGCCTAATCATTCTGCAAGGATTATATATTTGCATTCTTTAATCTAAATTTCGTTAAGCACAGCGAACTTCAGTTGTCAAATCATCAAATTGCAAAATGTTGTAAGTCCATGTGTAAATCACTTGACATTTTAGGCTATATTAGGCTTCACGGTGCATCAAGGTGGATATCCTTAAATTTATGCGTGCTAATTAATCAAAATCATAAAAACAACAGGAGAAAAAAGGTGTTAGCTCTGAAACATACTTGCCCTATATGACCGATCTTTTATGCAGCTGCATATATAAAAAAATAACACTCTCACTTGATTGCTTCCCCCCCCCCCCCTCAATAAACAAAAGAAACGCGATGTTTTACCCCGGTGTTTCACATTTTCTTTTTACATTTCTTTCTACCGTTTGAAAAATGGCGACGGTCATCATGCGATTGAACACATGTACTGACGGTACATGTGCAGATCAGAGACCACACAGCGCAGCGCGCGTGGCCACGTGCATTACGTTCGAGAGCTAGCTACAGGCGGCCGGCGCGGGCCAGCGCCACCGGTACGTACGCAGACCCAGTTGCGCTCGCAAGATCTTGAAGTTAAGAGTGACTGACCAGAATCAGGATGGCGACCTGGCAAATCTTATTAAAAGAATGGGACCATGAAGACCTCATTGAAACTTTCGAAGATGAGTTTCGTTTTTTTTCTTTGTAGCGTTTTACCTTTGTCTTTATAAATATTAAACTTGAATGGCTGAAAATCAATTGGCCGACTCACAATCTACCGTTGTTCGTAGATTCTAGCCTAGGCCGACGACGTCATTGAAGTTAACGGTACCGTTCGCCCGTGACAACCTGCCCTGCCGGCACCGAGGGCCATCCTTGGCTTAGCCAGGAAGCTTTCGGGCCTAGGGCTATAGGCGCATGCCATTGATGCCCAGGGGGGGGGGGGGTTGCGCAGATAACCAATAATGTTAATACAAATTGGTATGTCTAAGACTAAATTAGCCATCACCATTTCTGCACTTCATACAGTTTCATTTTATGATTCTACTAGATCTAGATTAAAGATCTAGGCCTAGGTCATTTGGGGTCAATAAACATAAAATATGCTTTTTTTTGTAAATGTTATAACTTAAACAATATATGGACCTAATTCATGAACTTGGACATAGGGGTAACCAAGTATTACTGATCATCCTGCATGAGTTTAAAGGTCACACGATTAAGGTCAAAGGTAATTCAGGGTCAATGTACTTAGAAAATGCTCAATTTTTTATGTTCATTACTTTAAAAGTATAAGGGCATATTTCATGAGGCTTAAAAGGTTATTAAGTATTGCTGATAATCTTGTATGAGTGTTAGGTCACATGATCAAGGTCAAAGATCATTAAGGGTCAAATTTCGTCCATGTTGGAGTGACATCACTGAAATCTTATTCTTAATCAAATATAACATTTTTAATTTTTGAAGAATATTTTGCAAGTAGGCTTATATCCTTCTCACATAAATCAAGTATCAGCAAATGGACAAATGTGATCTCAGGTCAAAGTCAACATGCTATAATCATTATCAAATGCATGTGTACTTTTTCCCTCTCTGTTTTACATGTAGTTGTTTTCAAAGTCAGCACTGCTGCAATGATGAATTATGTGATCCAGGCGAAACTGCCAGAGGGGATCCACTTGTTTATCATAAATGTGAAGTACTTCACATTTAAGCTTTTTATTTATTTCTTTTCAAATATTTGTTTCTCCACAAACAGTAAATGGAATTGATGATGATAGTTTCTGGCTGTTGGAGAGCGAGGAAATTAAAGAGCTTATTCCAAAGATGGGACCGAGGCTAAAACTCATCAAAAAATTCTCTGTACAGGTGTGAATATTTTGTATTCTAGTTGTAAAGCCTGTGTATAGTTTTGGTAAATCCACCGAAATGCACCTATCACTATTCCAATTCATTGCTAGCTTATATGAATGGATATGCCCTATAACAGTTATGAGGTGGAGGATATGAAATGAAAATGTATTTTACAGGATAAACTTTGCGATTTACATGAAAATTTAATTTGATCGGGTGCCCAATCCAAATAAAATATCTGCATGTTTTTTTTTCAATTAAAACCTATTCCAGAGCATGGAATGGGTTGAAACTTTCTGGATATATTCTTTGTCTGTTATTAAGAATATCTAATCTTTATATTAGATAAATGCTCAAAGAAAATTTTATTTAAATTTAAAAATAAGCATCGCCGAGAGAAGGTGCTGATATCCAAAATTTGAACATTTGAAATTTTCTCAGAAGGGGTGGTTGGAAAAATATCTAGCGGTCTCTATGCTTCAGTAAGACTTTTATATCGAATTATATTTGATTATCAATCACATTGTTGACCTTTTACCAAAGCTATACACAGGCTTTAATCATCATTGATATTCAAAATATTAAATAAAATATGTTATATGATGGGTAATTTTGAAACATTGCCTACCATGTACATGTTTGTATTTTTTTCAGTTGATTACAACTTTGCTAATATTCCTAAACTGTTGAATTTGAATTTTAGAGTAAAAACTATGTTTACACCTAGAAAGATATGATGAGACCTTGATATTAAGAAAATCAACTAAAACAAAAAAGAAAAAACAGATTAAAATATGAATAAAAATTAAATAAAGACAACAAAAGAAAAATTGATTCATGACTGAAAAAAATACAAATGATACATGTAGTAAGATTTTAATAAATAACAGGAAATGGGAAAAATAAATTTCTGAAAAAGAATTATCAATAGTTCATTATCACCTTTAACAGCCAAGTTTATCCATATGTAGAATTTATATTTTTTCAACTGACAAAATTGCTTTCAAATAATTCTTGCCTCATCCCAAAGTGTATGTATCTCCAGGGATGTGTTTTGATTATTTAATAATTCATTTTGTTTTTCTCCAGTAACTGCTGCCAGAAATAATCAACATGTCATCTTTCATCTGCTGCAAATGTCTTTCTAAAGTTCCTGGAAGAATTTCCGGGCTATTTTGCCACCTGAGAGTAGTCCATGGTATACTAACATCTACTTGCACAAAACTTGCTTGTGTAGAATGTAAGGAAATTTTGAGCTGTGGATCATCATACAAAAGGCACCTCATAGGGCATTTGCTACCCCCTACAGTTCAGGCTGATGACCATACGTGCCAAGATAATAGAGTTCCTCATATTGACATATCTGACTTATCTAATTTAAGCAGTCATGGGGAATCAAGTGATGATGACTGTAATCGTGTTGAAATGAATGTAGATGTTGATATCGTTAATGACACTGAATATGATTTTCAAGAAAGCACATCAGACCTTGTAGCTGCTTTTTAGCTCATTTACAAAGCATTTAAATTACTTTTAACTTGGAGTGTTGTGAACTCAATTGCCAAGAAATCATGGCTCTTGTAAGACTTTTAAACAATCCCTGTTTAGAAAAAGAAACACCTTTAGTCGTTATTTGTATAATTTTTGTTTGTTTTATTGTTTATATTCAAAAGGAACTAGTACACCTTTTTTCAACAGGCTTTTTAAAAGGTTTAGCCTTAAGAGATTCATTATTTCTTTTTATAACTAAATTTTGATCATTGTCATTTATAGAGCATACATGTAAGTTTTTCAATAATGCATGTTTCTTTGAAGACATTACAGGGGGGAAACTACATTGATATCATTTTTTTATTCTTTTGATCTTAGTTGTAATTGAGAACTGTTATTACCATCACCATGTGTAAACTGAATAAGTGTTATATATATATATGTTGTAACATGCTAGTAAATGGTTCATGGCCTTCTAGTTTTAGAGAGCTCTGTGTGAAGTAATTACAATGGAGGAACCTTTATAAATTTGATAGTCATATTCTATTGTAATGACTTGTTTATTTGATTAAGATGCCAGAAAGATACAATGGTAGATTTTTCTGCTCCCATTTTGCCCCCCTGTCCAGTATTCATTGTGAACTCAATTATTAATATTTCAAAGTTTTTCCTTTAAACTGTAAGACTGCTTAATTTTGATATCCCTCTCAAGACGTCATGTCAAGCCTTTTAGAATAAAATGGGAGAACACCAGATTGCATTTTATGTGTAGCATAAGGGACCGCATCCATATTGTATTGGCAGCGTGCACCCCGCGAGCACACCCCCGCTGCGGTAATTACACAGTAAAAACGCTGTACAAAATATCGCTGTATAAGAGGTGCTGTATAATTTTTTGAACAGAACATGTTTAAGCTTTGATAATATCGGTATAAAACACGGCGAATTGACCTGTTTAAGGTCCGTAGACAGAAGGCTTGAACAGGGGGTTGTACAAGATACCGGCACATGTAAAGCGCATGCGTACGCGTGCGCAGTGCTATGCTAGTGGTCGGAAGATGGCGTTGAGTATGTTCGACTCGGAGACTGCTGCAGTGCACTGGAAAAATCGTGTTTAATCTCCGTTTTAGAACATGAAAGATTTGGGGGTGACAAACCTGCTTCAGGAGTGGGACTTCCCACATTTAGTTCCAATCTTTAGAGGTAAATTCAGTGCTTGATTTCGAGTGAATGTTCATGAATAATCTCAAAAGTCAATGCATTGTTACCGTTGTTGCAGTGGTTTTATTGTGTGTGCATGTACGTGTGTAACTCTATATGGTCGCCAAGTCAGAAATATATAGGCCTATGATTTTATTGGAAAAACCTCGGCTCGGCCGGCAGACATTTTGAGATTGAAAAAAAAATGGTGCCCCAGTCTGCGCACCCATTCACTTTTGCACGTGATTTGGAGATTTTGATGAGAAAGGCTGCATTTTGAGGCTATCATAAGAAATACCAAAATTTCATTATTTTTCCACCTTTGTGAGTCGGATTTTGCAATAAATATCTGTCTATGCATTAGATGTGTAAAGTTTGCATTGCGTATCTTATAGATTCTAGGCCTACTAGAATTGCGCAGATACGCATGTGCGCAGTCTATGGTACCTTGAGCGAAGTTCGGGCAGGATCCACTCCACTTAATTACCACAAGGGCCTACACCATGCTCCACTTACACGAACTTCGAGACCATGAACTCGATCTGATATTCTGAGTGACAAAAGGTGGGATTTTATGGGGGGTGAATTATGAAATTCATGCAACATCACGATTTTTACACAAAATTTCACTTCTTTCCATGCTTCTATTAGTATTAGTCTCAAAATTGGTGATTTGAATTATAGCCTACATGAACTGTGATGAAGATCCTCACACATATAAATAATTCACTGCCGATGATCGCATGCGGATGCGATATGCGCGAGGTACCGGGTCCGGTACAAGCTCGGACCGGGCCGTCCTCAAGCACATAGCCTACGTGTAATAATGTAGGCCTGGCTAGATCTATTTCTAGTAAACTTTATTCAATTTTGTACGTCTACATATGTGTATGTTAAACCCCATTAAAATCTAGGTCTATACTCATGATACTATAGGTCCAAACGTGCAAACCTAGATCTAAATCCTGGCCTATAGCTTGGCCAATAGTCCCTTATTATTGGCCAGCCTAGCGAGGACAGGCCTACATGCAAATAGCAACAGATCTAAATGTTACATTGTAATTGCAGATGTATGTACAGTTTGTGAATGATCAGAAACCAATTTTGAATCTGAGATACAGGAATTACATTGAGGTTGACTTCATGTAAATTCCCCACTGTGCACAGGGGAAGTTTTTATTGAGAATTTCTACAATTTATCCACTTATATTCCATCAGTTCTCTATAGAATAGTCAGATAACTTGTGTAATAATTAATGTTACTATTCTTGATCTTTGATTCATGTTTATCACAGTTAAATGTTGCAGAAGATGAGCACGAAGAAGACACCTGGATGCAATATTACTCATCACCTGACAACATAGTTAATGTGACGAACCTCGGTACCGAGATATGAGTTGACTAGAGGAAACCCGCGACCAAGCACAGCAGAAATTCTTGACAAATATCTACAGCTTTTGGGAATGGTAAAATAACTTGATTACTTAGTGCAGTGGGATTCGCATTATGAAAAAAAAAAATTAAATTTAATTGTTCGAAGTTGAACGAAGCATTTTTGGTTATGAATTTCCAGAATTATTCTCTTTCTTGCTTGAGAATATAGTGCAAGATCATAGGATCACTTACTCTGCCTCAGTGTTAAAATTTCAGTTGCATCTTAGTTGTCATAATTCTATGATTAGTGGAAAAGTTGTTCTGAAATCCGATTGGAAAGATTAATTAAGTTATGTCTTCTTCCCATGAATGTCAATCTCTGGGGGATATTAATTTTCCCACCTAACCCCCCCCCCCTCATTTTGCAAATACTAAGTATTTTCCTCCAGTGGTTAATTACTCCAATAGTGATCAATATTTAAAAAAAATGTGATAAATGGTTAGAAATAGAAAGGTCAATGTCAAAGCTCACTAGACTTTACTTGATTTGTGCAGTGTGTGCATGTGACCTAGGGTTTTTGTTACAAACATTGATAAGTTTTTTTTTTTTAGTTAATGAGCAATATTTAGCATGACTTTAATTACAATGTACCGGTAATGTATGAAAACATGGTATTGGTGGTAATTGAATTATGTGTTATACAGCTTATATATAAATACTTATTTCATTTTCAGATTGATCAAGACTTTGATTTAACAATTGATGCAGCTCCTGGTGCCCTTTTCACAATGTGGCCAAAGTTGTCCTGGCAGACTTTGGAATTTGCAGAGAAGATTAATCCAGGGTATAGAAAGATCCTAGGGGCTGGAGTGGACCAGAAAATGACGCAGAGTAAGTTTTAGTCTTATAGTTATACTCAATTCAAACTTACAGTAGCAGTGAGAAGACTATTACAAAGCTGCATCAACTAGCATTTAAACTGCAAAAGAGGATATTTCCTCTCCAGGTGTGTAAGAATAACCATGCTTACAATTTAAAGTGAAATCAGTGTTCTTATGTACACCGAATCCTATCCAACATAATTAGTATAGTTAATGGACCTCATCGAAACAAGCAAGTGATGTTCTACAGTAACATACACCAATTCAGAGTAATGATTTCTGAAGAGGAAGTAACACAGACCCTTTTTTTTTACTATCGTGTTGCACAAGCCATTTAAGAGAGATAATTGACTCTCAACATAATACCAGCTGAACACTGCGCACAGCATTATCAGCATTATTCACCATTATTGCATTATTGTGTACGGGGGGGGGGGCCAAGCATTTTTAGCCTATTAAGAAAAAGAACAAAGAAAGCCACTCCAAGGCATATTATTCTCGTGAAAAAGGAATCCGCTCCAAAGCTTCGAATATTTTCTGTTATGCCGTTCCGATCGATCTGCTACAATGAGTCGTAATTTTGAAAAAGCAGCCGCTGCAATGAACGCTGTCTGACCATTGCCTCTGTGCTAGCGCACCCGCCGCCCATGCTGCCGGTCTAGCTGCATGCACGTATGCCCGTTCCATAGGGATGCATGAAGGCACTCACATGCAGGCGACTCGTTCCAAGGACCCCCGATTTCACAAACATTTGTAGTTCTGAAGCCCGTTCCGAGGACCCTCCTTTTTACAATTAGCCCACTCCATGGCCCCCGTTTTTTGTCTCCCCGCGGCACACCTCCACCAATTTTCTTGAATAACTTTGTACTCAAGGCTTTTAATCAAACTTGGAGAGAAGCATGGTTATATGCAAATTTATTTCAATTTTACCAAACATGAGGGTCACCTCATGGGTCAGGCTGATGATGAGCATGGGTCAAAGTTAAGCCTATTAGGGAAAGTTTTGTATTACAGCTCATAACGTTTGATCCATGTACAGTGTATGCCCATTTTTTTACCAAACTTGGATGGTAGATATCCCCGGGGGAGTGGGGGGGGGGTTGAAGGTCACCTCCAGGTCAAATGTTACAGCAGGGGTTGAAGAACTTTTGGAGCTCATTGTTAGGATTTTGGTTTGTTTGTTTGTTTAAATTTGTATCATTACTCATAAATTGTTACCAATCTAAGAGAGATGATGTTCTTCAGAGATTTGAAGGTCACCTCCAGTTCCAAGGTCACAGGCAGGGGTCAACAAGCCTTTTGAATATAAAATGATTTTGTTGTATATTAATGGGTGATACACATTTTGGCTGAAATCACCATGGTGAATCCCTTTATTACCTTGAATCCTTATAATATCTCAATTATATACTTGTTCCCATTCCACTTGTAAGATTGAATCTCACTTGCAGGCAAACACATTTAGTTTGAAAATGCTGATATCTCCTCACCTTCATCTTTCTTTCCTATTTTCTTTGCTCCCATTCTTATTTTGTTTTCCCTTCCTTCACCGGTCACTTCTTTGCTCAAACCCTATTTTCATTTATACAGGTCAACAATGAAGAAAATTTGGCTTTCAGTACTTCCTGGGATTTTGATCGGCAGAACGAAAGGGGAATGAGGCAAATTAAATGTGCCGTACTTCAAAGTCTTGAATCTTTCATCAATCTCCAATTAGTAAGTATTGATTATCATCTTACTTTTACAAAGATTTTATTTATTTATTTATATATTTATTTATTTTTTGGCCAATTTAGGTTAAAGCTCTAATTTTCCTGAACAATATTAGAACGTTACTGTTGGCAATCTTTGAGAGCACTTAGGTTTGACTGTAGCGCATGCTCACTTGACCAAGGCAAGTGTAAATATCAAAGTGCTTAAGTTGCTTACCCAAAAAGGTAAAAAAAAAAATTTAATGTGGGCAAGTAAAATTTTGACCCCAACATTGAAATCTGTTCAGGGCAGCTTACTGTATTTGTTCTATCTAATAATCCTGATACTAAATTAAGTATCTCAATTCTGTAGCGCAAATCATAACAACGGAATAAGTTCACACAATGACTTAGTCAATACCTATTCTGCATGTATGTCATGGTTGTTGGATGTCTATGCAAAACTGCACATCTTGCGAAGACTTGAAATCTCCTTAAATGCAGTTCTCTAAACTCAGAAAAATACCTCCTATGGTTTTACCTCAATAATGTAATGAGATCAACGCTGATTCATGTTATTTATTTTGTGGGGGGAGCAATAGAAGTCCTTCTTAAAGGGATGGTCCGGGCTGAAAATATTTATAGAGTAGAATTCACTGAGCAAACTGCCAAAAATTTCATCAAATTGGATAACAAAGTTATTGAATTTTAAAGTTTAGCAATATTTTGTGAAAATAGTCGTCATGAATATTCATTAAGTGGGCTAATGACGTCACATCTCCACAGTATTTTATTGTATGAAAATAGGTTTATTCAATTTTTTCCTCCAAGAACTAGAAAAATTGGATTGACATTTCATTTAGTGCATTAGATATTGATTGCTGCAACTTATTTCATTATAAAGGAGACATACATTGTATTATTCACACAAGTATGAAATAATGAAAAAATATGGTTTATGTAATAACATAAGAAAACAGAAAGTGGAGATGTCACATCATCAGCCCACCTAATGAATATTCATGACGACTGTTTTCACGAAATATTGCTAAACTTCAATAACTTTATTATTTGTTATCCGATTTTGATGAAATTTTCGGCCTTTGTTCAGTGAATTGTACTCTATGTATTTAAGACATGAATATTTTCAGCTCTTGACCATCCCTTTGAAGATATTGGCTAACAATACCACAATTAAAAAATCTGAGCCGCATGATTTCCCATGCTGAAAATCGTAAGTTGACCAGATTCACTTGCCCATTTCATTATACATGATAGCCCAAAAAGAATAGAACAATTTAGATCTTTAATTTCAGTGATATAGCCAAAGTGTCATTGTATTGGATATTTCTTTTTTTTGGTAGAATGATGTAATTGTCATGTTTTGTGAACCCTTGTCATTATGATTTTCGAAATATCATGTATTTCCCAACCCTGCTCTTAGTATGTAAGGTATAATACAGATTATCCAACTAGATGTCTGTGTGATTGGTCTTCTACCCCCTTCGATTCTTTGTTTTGCACTTTATTTAGGAAGGAGCATGAAGAAAAAGAAGATGAACAGGAATTGACAATGGCGCGTTCCATACCTGGGAGTGATTGCACAGTGGCACCCTTGGACCTAATTTCACCCTGACATCAAGTTGGTTTTAAGGAGAACCATGAGAGAAATTAATAAATTAAAGTTTGCTGAATATCAAAGAATAACAGAGTTATGAGGCTTCAAAGTTTTAAATTTGTGACATGACATGCGAGCAGCTCCCAATATGTCAATCATGTAATATAAATTCCATAAATTGCCATTTTTTAATGGTTTTCATGATAATTAAATGGGTTTTTATCAGAAGCTTATATGAAATAATGTTTCTGATAACATTGAATCCACAGGTAAAATCATTTTCCAATTTCCCTAGAAAAGGCACTTGTATAGAATTGATATCACATAAAATATGGGGAGCTGCTCGCATGTGAAATCACAAATTTAAAACTTCATAACTCTTATTCTTGGTGGATTTTCACCAACTAACATGCAATGTCAGGATGAACCTTGCCTTATATTGGCAGCCTTTCATTGACATTTACATACAGTATTTTAGGTTTTGTGAGCAAGTATATGAAAAAGGTGCTAATTAACACCTACTTCCCCTTCTTAACCCTAAACAGGCCGGGGGGGGGGTTAAAACAACCTTCCCCCAACATTATCTGCGATCATTCCTCCGCGGGAGATTTGTTGACCCTGCCACTCTCAGAGTTTATACTAAGTCTCGCGCATCTTTTGAGACCAAATTTACGATGCCCAGGTACGTTGTCCCGAAATTATGCAACATTTCGTAAGTTCATGTCTGACCAAAAATTGTTCCAAAACGTGATTTCGTCCACAAAGTCAATGCAAATTGAGTTTTCTCATCTTATTCATAAAGCTATGATTTTTACTTTAAACAGCAGAAGTCAATTGATTTTAGCATAATTATATGCTTCAAACAGGCTGTGCTATAATTTAAATCTGGTGAAAAAAGGTTGAAAAACAAAGAAATTTCTAAAACAATAAAATACATAAGAAATTGATTTCCAAACTGAAGTTTTTTTCAATTTCGATTGTTAAGAATGCTACAAAGAATATTTTTACCAAAAATTAGCATTCTGGGAGCTTTATGGTATGAAGTGAATTAGAGCAAAAAATATGATTTACCCACCCATAAATTAAAATAATATCATTATTTGGAAAATTTTACCATACAGCCTTGTAGATTACATCGCACACTACCAGCGTGCAAATTGCTCGCGTGATCGGCAGGGGGGGCACTTCCATTCACGAGTGGATACCATGCGCGACCATGGGGTCTCGAAAAGCACCCTAAACACGTAATTTCCATATTCGGAACATGCACCCCTTAACAAGTATTGGCGTGTGAAACCCTACCCTTAACAACTCTTGGAAGCAAAACGATACTCTTGGCAAATATTCCCTGAAATGAACCCCTAAACAAGTACAGGAATGTTTTATTGTTACGGGTCCTTCGGTTGTCTGCTTTACCTTAGTTGGTTTGGTACGACCCCATCTTCTACTATACGTGCAAATCAGACTCTAAACACGAAGTGTTAGGGCAAAAAGGCCATCCTTTATGAAACATTTTTATTTTGTTTTATCGTCCCCGCAAATTTGACCCTAAACGTGATTTTCCTAGCGATATAGATACCCTTTTTTCATTATATTTGTGTTTTTTACACCATTATCACGTTAAGTACGCAACGTGCCATGTCGTTAAAAAGACATCCTTTTTACCTGTTTTTAAGGTCGCGCATGGTATCCACTCGTCAATGTAAGTGGCTCCCGGGGCACCCCCCCCCCCACAGAGCAGCCAAAACAGCCTGGTCTAGTTGGGGTTGAGAGGAGTGCTCGTTTGTTATTCTATTGATCACATGTAAATATTTTTAGGTCAAATGGCATTTTTTAGGACGGTTATTTGAATAATTTCACCTGTTGGTGCAGAAGAACAGTTCTTGTTATCTTTGTTGTAAGAACTTAAGTCCAGTACACATCATCTTTCCAGATTTCATGCAAATACAAGAAATAATCTTCTAAGGCATGTCTGAAACATTTAGATGACAATCTTTATTCCAATTTGTTTTGCCAGGATAAATTGGACTCATTTCGATACTTTCTCAATGCTAATTATAATGTTCCATCGTTGAATTTATTTAAAGGTCAAGTCCACCTCAGAAAAATGTTGATTTTATTTTATTTTATTTTATTTATTTCTGCATTCACATCAATATCAGAATTACAAAATACATATATACAATATTTACAAAGGTAATACATGACAAAATAATAGAGTTACAAAATACATATATACAATATTTACAGAGGTAATACATAACAAAATAATAGTCGCATAGTATAAATATTGTAAATAAATATTAACAAAAAAAAGATGTGTTATATATTTTTTCAAAACAAGGTTATAAATGAATGCAGGAGACCGCCATCATGAGCGATTAGGCTTGATGATGATGGAGGCCTCATAAAAGGTACGTAATAGTTCTTCATTGATCAAGTGGGTGCTGTGCAGGTGTAGGTGCAGGTGCGGCAGAGAGCAGTTGAGATATTAAGTTTAAGAGGGGGCTGCGTAAGATGTAATAATGTTACGTTTAATATTAGCTTTCAAGGAGTAGATTGTTAAAATTTGAATCAATAAAGAAAAATCAGACAAGCACAATGCTGAAAATTTCATCAAAATCAGATGTAAAATAGGAAAATTATGACACTTCAAAATTTCGCTTATTTTCAACAAAATAGTTATATGAACGAGCCAGTAAAATCCAAATGAGAGAGTCGATGATGTCACTCACTATTTCTTTTGTTTTTATTGTTTGAATTATACAATATGTCAATTTTTACGAATTTGGCAATTAGGACCTATTTGCCTGAAGCACAAAATGTTAAAATAATGGAATTCCACGTGTTCAGGGAGGAATGAAACTTCATTTCACATGACAATGATGAGAAAATGAAATATTTCACATAATAAAATACAAAAGAAATAGTGAGTGATGTCATCAACTCTCATTTGGATGCAACTAGCTCGTTCATATAACTATTTTGTTGAAACTTTAAAATGCCATAACTTTCTTATTTTACATCAGATTTTGTTGAAATGTTCAGTGTTATGCTTTTTGAATTTTTCTCCTTTTATTCAAATCAAGTTTTTGTTGGGGTGGACTTGTCCTTTAAATATTCAGCAACTGAACATTTGCTCAATGCATTAAAACTGAAGGATCTTTTGTACCATAATTGGATACCACCCTCTAATTTTTCATCCATTGCACACTTATTTCACTTTGGCCTGCAGTAATGCTGAGCTTGGGTCTGTAATAGGACATATATTTCATATTTGCTTTGCTCACATAGTATTCAGTGGCTACACCCTAAATAGACTGGGCTATTTCGACGCCTAAGAAGACGGGGAGGGGGGGGGCTAATTCAGCCCCCCCTACGATCTCCGCCGTGGATGGCGCGATCGAGACGAAAATTGGCACTCATGTTACCCATGGCATTATCACATAACTATAACATCAAATTCTGCAAAAAAATTGCATGTCTCATTAATTATGCTAATTTATGCGTAAAATTATAGATTGCTCTAATTAATAAAATAATGCCCCTGAATTGCTAATTTTTGTTTCACATACTCTAGATAGGCATCTGATCAAATTTATTTTTAAAAAATTTCAACATCACATTTATTTTCTTATGTGTTCTATTGTTTTCTAAATTTATTTTGTTTTTCTTTGTTTATCTACTTTATTCAATGGAAATTGTCATAGACTTTTGACCATAAAAAAGATAAAATTAATAGGTTTTAAGCAGTAAAAGGAAAAATGTTGATACATTTATGAATTTTGGCTAAAAACACTATTTGCATTGGATTTGTACACAAATTCACATTTTTGATTAATTTTGGGTCTGCATGCACTTACGAAATGTTGCGTAATTTCGGAACGGCGTACCCGGGGGTCACAATTTTGGTCTCAAGAGTTGCGCCAGACTTGAAAGTAAAAAGTTAGTGAGCGACATGGTCAAAAAATTTTGAGGGGAGCTGAATCAGTCCCCCCCCCCCCTCGACATTTTTTTCGTTATAAAGCTGCCGTGTAAAGTTTTTTGACCGCGTCGCTCACCGACTCTTTACATTCAAGTCTCGCACAACTTTTGAGACCAGATTTCTGACCCCCGGATACGCGGTTCCGAAATAACGCATTTCGTAAGTGCTTGCAGACCCAAAATTTAACAAAAATGTGAATTTGTGTACAAATCCAATGCAAATAGAATTTTTAGGCAAATGTATCATTATTTTTCCTTTTACTGATTGAAATTTATTAATTCCATCTTATTTATGGTCCAAATAAGTCCCCGACAATTTCCTTTGAAAAACAATAAAAAATTGAGAAATACATAAGAAATTTAGAAAACAATAAAATACATTAAAAAAATTAAATGTGATTTTGAACTTTTTTTTGTACATTTGATCAGATTCATATAAAGTGTCTGTGTACCCCAAATTTGCATTTTAGGGGCATTATTTAGTTAGAGCAAAATTTTGATTCTACGCATAAATTAGCATAATTAATTAGCAATGAGCTTGTTCGCAGAAAATGATCTTGTAGTTTTGTAGATTATGCGACGGGTAACACTCGTACCAAGTTTTGTTGCAATCGAGATCATAAGAGGGGCTGTATCAGACTATCAGCCCCCCCCCCCCCCCGTCTTAGGCATCGAAATAGGTTGAAATAGATGTAATATTTATGAGTCTTGTTATTTGCAATGTTTCATGAAATTGTAATGATATTTTTGTCTAAAGTTATCATGCCGATATTCAATGTACATGTAATTTTCATTAATTTATGTATCAAATAGCTATTTGAAATATGAAAAAATGTGAATTCTTCACTGTTGCAAGTTAGTTATCAGAGTACTTCTTAGATATAATGCCTGGATTGAGATTTTCTGCATACTTAAGATCACTACAAGGATCCCCATCTTTTTAGGATAATGTTAATCTTTCGCATTTGTGAAAGCACACAGGTGTCTGATTTTCTTGTAAAAAAGGGGGGGGGAATAAAATAAATTACTGTTACTGAAAATTTCTGCTTTTTAAAAATATATATTGATAACAAGAGGGCAGCAAATACGTCAATGATAAGTTATGGACATTTCTTCATATTTTGTACACATTTCAAAATTTTCTACCTTTCCCTGTGCAGGATTGAATCTACTCGTCCGTGTTCCGATATAATATGTCAGAGTCTTCCACAGTGTTACATAGTGTTTTAAGTGATACCTTGTAAAAAAAAAGTTTTAGGAGTATTGCCTCCTATGTATGTAATGTAAAACATGCATACTTTACTGTGCAGGTGTGAAATGCAAGAATAAATATCTTGAATGAAACTGAAAGCATAAAAGTTTCTCCTTTGCCTTTCTTCTTTGCCTCCTTCTTTTATACAACCATTTTTGAACAGTTTTTTTTATACAACCATAGTTTATACAGTTGCACAAAATTTAATCAGTATTGCATAAAAATCTTTTTACAACCCGCTGTATAAAACCAAGTTTTAAAGGGGAATCCAACCCAAATAAAAACTTGTTTTTATAAGGAAAAAAAAATCAGACAAGATGGTACATGAAAGTTTGAACAATATTGGACAAACAAAAAGAAAGATATGAATTTTTAAAAGTTGTAAATATTGGTAATCACTATACCCATGGAGACTTCAAATTGGCCGCATATGGGATGTCACAGTGATGTAAGGCAAGGACTACTCTTCCATGTACTCCAATACATATTATGGCTAAAATGTCATTTTTCCCAAAAGTTTTATTTCAAATTATATTTTTCTTTCATGAGGACATAAAACAATATACTACATGGGTTATATTTAGATTACTGCCCCAGGGGACTGGGTACTTAATAGAAAACCACAAATCCCTGATAATAAAGTACATGGCCTATGGGAAAGTTGTCCTTGCCCCTTGTCATAATTTACTTACCCAGTTGCCAATTTGAAATCTACATAGTATTAGTGATCTCAATTTTAAAGCAGCTATAACTTTCTTATTGCTTGTCCAATTTCTTTCAAACTTTCACCATTCTGTTTAATTTATTTTTCTCCTTCCCAACACAACATTTTATGGCCAAGGCTGGATTCCCCTTTAAACATAATTTCTATAAAAAATTTGTACAACCTGCTGTTTAAATTTTGAACAACCGAGGGTTGTATAATTTTCAAACAACAGTTGTAAGGTTCATATTTTTTTTTTTTTCTTTTAAACCAGTACTGGTCTTCTTTATTTGGATAAAAAATATACACATACATATGTACACAAACAAAAATTTTACAAATTATTCAATATTAGATTCCATTTGCTCATATTCATATACAAATTTTCCTTTCGTTTACCTTTCTCAATATCATATCTTTTTTTCACAACATATATGAACATAATTTTCAAATCATAAAACTTCATCTTTTTCATTGTAACTAATGTTATTTTGTAACATTTGTAAATAGAATATAATGCATAATTCAAAATTAAATTAATTTCTTTTCCTTTTTCTTTTCTTAGTCCGTAAACAATATGCTGAGGCTTCAAACGAAAATTTTGAATTAAACATCTGCTTATGAGTGCTTCTACGTATTTCCAAAACTTATCAACCTCTATACACAACCAAAACAAATGAAATAAATCACTCAACTTATTGCACTCACTACAAATATTAGTGTTTCTTAAATTCCATTTTTTTAAGTTACAGAGAGTAGGTAATAAATTATACATAAAATTGAAATTAAAGTGGGCTATGGCATTATCTTGAATACTTTTGAGTTTCAGTGTCCATGTAAACAACCAAGAATTCTTATTTTCTTCATCTAAAATTTCTCTCCAAAATAATTCGGCCCTTGATCTTTCAACATTTAATTGCAACATCTCTTGATAAATTTGTTTTACTCTAGAGTTACAATTAAGCAATGTATTTACAGATGGCATACATGATTCATCATTCAAAATTGAATTTTTAAATTTTCTAAACAAAGCAAGGTTATTTTCTTTTAGTTGTTCTCTCCACATTTTTGGTATTGACATTATACAAACTGCATATTCTGACAACCATTGTCCATCAAGATTGACTAACTTTTCTTTTAATTTATTTACAGTAAGAACGGTATTCTTAGATACCAGATCACCTATGAACAAAATATTTGACCGTATCCAGTTCCTAAATAACAACATCCTTCCATTATGTCTGATATTGTTGTTAAACCATAACAATTCTTTGCAAATCTCTGCACTTGATATTATTTTTTTCTTTTCCTTAAGCATTTTTTCTTTTTTAAAAGTAAAATAGACATATAATATATCACGATAAAACTTTGGAATCGTTTTCAATGACAGGATATATTGTGGATCACACTTACAATTTCTTAAAATAAAGCTTCCACCTAATTTATCAAACCAATAATCAAACATCCATTTCCATTTTGATTTAGTGTCATCGAAATATTTGAAAAGCCATCTTAACTTAAAACTGTTTAACTGTATACCTAGATCTAACATATTTAATCCACCATTTGACAAATCATTAATTACCATAGTTCTTTTTACTTTGTGAATTTTGGATCCCCAAAGAAAGTTCATCATTAATTTGTCAATTTTTTTTACCAGGTCGTTAGGACAAAAAATAATTTGAGCAGTGTATACAAATTTAGACAATATTAATGTTTTTAAGACAATTATCTTACCTTTATATGTAAGATTTCGTTGTTTGCAAATGTTAAGCAATCTTTCTATTTTATTAATTTTGTCCTTTGACCAATTAAGTTCGCAGCTCATTGATTCATGTCTTGTAAAAATTATACCAAGTGCTTTAACATAATCCTCAGCCCATGGAATATTACTTATCATTTCTAAAGGTTTATCTTTCCCCAACCACATAACTTGTGTTTTTTCCTTGTTTAAAATAACACCTGAAACTTTTCCAAAATCTATTATATGCTCTATGGCCTTATTTCCTGAATAATTATTTTGCATAAAAAGTGTCATGTCGTCAGCTAGCTGACATAACTTTATTTCTTTAGATTTTTCTCCAATACAAATTCCCTTTATATCCTTGTCACTTCTGATTTTGTTGCTGACAAACTCAACCGCTAAGATAAAAAGTAACGCAGATAACGGGCAACCTTGCCTTATCCCTCTAGTGGGGTAAAATGTTTCTGTAAAATATCCATTCAAAAGAACGCAATTCGATATTTGTGTATATAGAATCGAAACCCATTTTCTAAACATTATTTTGAAACCATATTTTTCTAAACATTCATCTATAAAATTCCACTCCAGACTGTCGAATGCTTTGTAGAAATCTACAAATATAAGACGACCATCAATCTGTTCAAGTTGTGTGTAGTCAATAATATCCTGAATCACTTTTGCATTACAATACCCGATTCTACCTTTTATATAACCAACTTGATCTTCATTTATCAGTAATGTTAATATATTTTGCAATCTATTAGCTAAGACCATTGCAGCCAATTTGTAGTCAACGTTGAGTAACGTTATTGGCCTCCAATTTCTAATATCTTCTTTATCTCCCTTTTTATACAATAATGTTATAATACCCTGCCGTTGGGTGTACGATAAACGTCCATTCTCAAAGCCCGCATTCAAACTAAACAAAACTAAATCCTGTATATCTTCCCAGAATTCGATGTAAAATTCTACCGTCAGTCCATCTCCGCCCGGTGTTTTATTTCGTTTCATATTTTTCAGTGCCTGTGTTATTTCTAACTTTGATATTTTACCTTCACATGTATTCGCTTCTTCACTTTTCAATTGTGGTCCATCTATGTCTTGAACGTACTCTCTAACCTCATATGTGTTCTTATTTAACGAAGTATATAATTTCGAGTAGAATTTATGTACATAGTTCAAAATTTTACTCATTCTATGCTCATTTTTCCTTCCTATCTTCAAAGACGTAATAGTCTTTTTAACTGCATTCTGTCTTTCTTTTTCAACAAAATATTTCATATTTGTCTCTCCTTCTTCATAATACTGCACTCTTGACCTGATTTGTGCACCGGCACATTGTTTCGAGTAAAATTGTTCTATTTTCCTTCTCAATTCTACTATATCTTTTTTATTGTTATCGTTTTCAGTGCTCTTAATCAACTCTTCATATTTCTTTTCTAAAGTTCTTATATTAACATTCTCTTTTCTTTTTAATCGTTTTGGCAAAGGTTCATATAGTAAACAGCGGTTGTATAAAATTTTATACAGGTTGTATAATTTTGTTTTTTCTGTGTAGTGAACAGGATGTATCTCCCCGCTAGACGCAGCTAGCGGCGGCGCGCTGCTCAGATTAAAGCAGATTAACAGCCCCATTAATCCTAGATTTTATCATTGCAGCTTCTCGCCGCTTCTCGCAGCTTGCACGCGGTCAACTTGCAGGCGAATACTCGTACTCAAGATGTGCTTTCTAAATCCGTTGGTGAAATGTGCGCGACCGATGAGGCGATTTTTTTTGTCTGCCCGACACGAAATAAAGGTATTAAAGTATGAAATATTGAGCTAAAAAGTGTCTTAGATCTTTAGCAAAATAATTCTTATACATTTCGAGGTGGAAAGATTCATATTGATATTAGTTTTATATTATTTCCGTTGCATAATAATGATCTATTTCTTCCAACAAAGTACGATCATCACTTATTCTTAATCCGACCCCGACATGAAATAGGACATAGTAACTTCTAGCAATGTAAGATCATCGCTTGCGTGTTTGTTTAGGTCCGTTCCGGCACGAAATGAAAGTATAAAAGAATGAAATATTGAGCTAAAAAGTGTCTTAGGAGGTTTTAAAAATATTTCTGGTACGTTTCAATGTGGAAAGATTTGTATTCATGTAACTAAACTTTACGAAATAATTATGTATTTCTTAGAACAATGTACGATAATCGCTTGTTCTTGAATTCGACCAGACAATCAATAATACAAGATATGGAATATTAAAAGATAAATGGGTCGTAAATACTTTTAAATAGTTTGAAGGCGGAATGAATCTAATTACCCTTCGTATAGTAATCTACGGTATTTTCCCAAATGTATGATTATCGCTTGCCTGTTTGTTTCCGCTCCGGCACGAAATGAACGGGGAAATTAAGGAAATATTGAGCTAAAAAGTGTTTTAATGGTTATAAAGATATTTCTGGTACGTTTAAGGTGGAAGGATTCGTATTCATATAATCAAACTTGTGAAATAATTATGCATTTTTTTTTAACAATGTCCGATGATCGCTTGTTCTTGAATTCGACCAGACATTTAATAAAATAAAATATATGAAATATATAAATGGGTCGTAGATTATTCAAAATATAGGCCTACTTTTAAATAGTTTTAGGTCCGTTCCGGCACGAAATGAAAGTATAAAAGAATGAAATATTGAGCTAAAAAGTGTCTTAAGAGGTTTTAAAAATATTTCTGGTACGTTTCAATGTGGAAAGATTTGTATTCATGTATCTAAACTTTACGAAATAATTATGTATTTCTTTGAACAATGTACGATAATCGTCGCAATTCGAACAGATATGTAATAAAACAAAATGTATGAAATATTAATAGATTACACGGATCCTAGATTATTCGAAATATACTTTCAAAATGGTTTTAAGGCGGAAAGAATCTAATTACCTTTAGTAATAATCTACGATATTTTCCAACAATGTACGATTATCGCTTGTGTGTTTGTTTCCACTCTGGCACGAAATGAAGGTATAAAAGAATGAAATATTGAGCTAAAAAGTGTTTTTAATTGTGTTAAAAAATATTTCTGGTACGTTTCAAGGTGGAAAGATTCGTGTTCATATAATTAAACTTGCGAAATAATTATGCATTTCTTTGAACGATGTCCGACGATCGCTTGTTCTTGAATTCGACCAGACATTTGATAAAACAAAATATATGGAATATTAATAGATATGGGTCGTAGATTATTCGAAATATACTTTTAAATAGTTTTAAGGCGGAAAGAATCCAATTACCTTTCGTTGTAATCTACGGCATTTTCCAACAATGTACGATTATCGCTTGCGTGTTTGTTTCCGCTCTGGCACGAAATGAACCGAGAAATGAAGGTATAAAAAATGACATATTGGGCTAAAAAGTGTCTTAAATGGTTTTGAAAATATTTCTGGTACGTTTCTAGGTGGAAAGATTCGTGTTCATATAATAAAACTTGCGAAATAATTACGTATTTCTTTGAACAATGTACGATAATCGCTTGTTCTTGAATTCGACCAGAAAACAAAATATATCAGTGTAGTAAAATCACGCGAAATCGTCATTACGCAAACATGTAATAAAATGAGGTCACCACAGTGAATCGATAACAGCGAGAGCGCTGCACATTGCCAGCGGTTCACGGAGATTTGCACGCAAAACCTATGAGAAACGAGCGAGAGCGAACGATTCCACGAGCTCTTCCCCCTTCTTTCCCTTCCCGGCGATTTGTCCCAAAACAAAAGGATTTCTGCAAAGTACGATACTTTGTTTTTCAACTTTATTAGCATTCGATCTATCCGCGCCGATTTTTTTTTACCGTGGCATTTTGTTATAAATTACCAAAAGAACCTGTACATCAGTTTTGCCGAGCTGAATAAAACGACTGATAGGCGTTTATGACAGCCGTCATTCACGTAAACTTTTGTATCCGATATGTAAACTTTCATTCTACACGTAGTGTACTGATCAATATGCACACAACGTCGTACTTGAAGGTTCGTTATAGTATTAATATTCATAGGTGATAGCAACGGGGAACATAAGATTGACATGTACAATAAAAACCAGTAAAAACTATTTAAAAATGATGAGTCCTTGATGCAGTTCACCGACACAGTGAAGGATCAGGATCGTCAATTACAAAACAGATGAACATGATGAAATTATAAAACTTACATGACTTGTCCAATATCGCATGAATCATTAATATCCCTTATTTTTCCTCTGGCTTATGACTGTTAAGTGCAGAAAAGGGGAAACGGTGAATAATTTGGTACTGGCTGTATGGTCCCGTGGTCAGTTAGCGTGCATGTACGGTAGGCCTACATTCACAATGATCACGTCGATGGTCAGAGAACAATTTCCCTCATTCATCTCAATCCTGTCTTATCATTACATGTATCATGTGTATACCAGGGAGATGGGGGTTGGTGTGTGCATTAACGTGTGCATACAAGGAAAGATAGCCGAGGTATAGGCCTTAGTTTGTGTGTAAGTTCATTGGGTATGTTGGGTCGTCTCTTTGGTCAAGAGCGTGGGTGCTGTGTGCATCATAGCACGGTGCAAGCTTGTGTGTCAAATACGCGCGAAACGACTAATAACTATGGGGCGCCAAGTGTCCGCCAGTATATTCTGTGCAATTCAAGCAATTCCGTACACAAAATGTGTTTTTATTCAGACGAAAATCTTTTCGTCATGACGCTGTTTTATTTCGTACACGAAATTTATTTTGTGTCACACAAAATTAATTTTGTCTCAACGAAAAAAATTTCGTCTAGACGAAATGTAATTGCGTCCACAAACTTTTTTTGGCGTGCCATACTCCGTCCAATTCACGCCATTCCGTACACAAAAGTTTTTTTGTTCATATGAAAATGATTTCGTCATGATGCAATTTTATTTCGTATACGAAATTATTCTTGTCACACAAAATAAATTTTCGTCGAGACAAAATGTAATTTCGTCCACAAAATTTATTTCGTACACACGAAATGAATTTTGATCTAACGAAATGGCACCCCAAGTGTTCAAAGGAAAATTCTGTAGGAAAATTTGTGTTTCACTCCAACGAAATTCATTTCGTCATGATGCAGTGTGATTTCGTATACGAAATCTATTTTGTGTCACACTTATAATCAATTTCGTCGAGACGAAATAAAATTGCGTCCTCAAAATTCATTTCGTTGCGATGCGAATATCTATTCCGTCGATGAAATGATTTTGTGTCACATCACAAAAAATTCCGTCGACAAAATGATTTTGTGTCACATCACAAAAAATTCCGTCCATGTAAAATAATTCTGTCTCCTCTTTCTGGCAGGGTATATGAGATCGTCGCTGATTGGCTGCACCTTGCTCAAGCCGATCTTCGATCGATCGATATCCGGCCGCGGGACGGTCACACTCACAGGTCGGCATGTTGGTGAACCTTTCCTGTTTAGCTTAGATTTCACGTTATCATGGTTATTCATGCCAACAAGAGCTGCAAACAACTTCTCTAATTAGTAGAATGTGGACGGACATTGCATTCGTAAGTTCAGCTATGTTTGAATTACGTTGAAAACAAAATGGGAAATCGTAGTGGTTGCCATACGTGCTACTTTCATTTGCAAGAAGCTGTGTACTGTAAAAATTATAGTCCCATGTATTCAAGTTTGTGTACTGTAGTCAGACAAAGGGGGGGGGGGGATTGGTCTTTTCTGCACACCTAAAATGGTGAGGAATTATACAGGCTGAAGATATTTTGGCCTAGAACTTAGCAAATAATGTAAAATTCATACAGAGCAAAATGCTGAAAATTTCATTGAAATCAGATGACAAATATATTTTTTTTAATTTGAAATAACAAATTTATTCAACAGTTTGGGCATGTTGGGCGGGCTTGGCCGCAACTTGGCGCAAGTTTACCCAGCCTCACTAACCTCGTACCCCGGGCCGGGGCACTTGAACAAAAAAGTGGTGGGGGTGTGCCGCAGGAGAGACAAAAACGGGGGCCTTGGGCTTGGAGCGGGAGTATTGTAAAAAGGAGGGTCCTCGGAACGGGGTTTGGAACTAAAATTTTGTGAAATGGGGGTCCTTGGAAGTTGGAACGGATCGATCGCCAGCGTGTGAGTACGTGCGTATGCATCCCTATGGAACGGGCATCCGTGATGCAGCTAGCGCAGCCTCCGCCGGGTGCGCTCGCTCAGAGACGATGGTCGGACAGCGCTCTGTGGCCGCTTTTCACCAAAATTGCAGCAGATCAATGCGACCGGAATGGCGTAACGAAAAATATGCGAAGCTTTGGAGCGAATTTCTTCTTTTTTCTAGATAAGAACAAAATGCTTTGCCTTGGAGCAGCTTTCTTTGTTTTTTTCTCAATAAGACAAAAATGCTATGCCTTGGCTTGGAACGGAAATTTGGGTGTAAAAATGGGGGTCCCCTCCGCGGCACATACCCACTATGCATTATATACTGAGTGCCCCCCCCCCCCGGCCTCGTACTAGTGTGAGTGCCCTAGCCTAGGCTACTCCACTTACACGTATTGCGATGTTTCAGTCTTGATTCAGGCCCTCTTCAAATTCAGCTCCTCTGTAATTATGCTCTCGCAGACAAAGTCCGGAGGGGGCATTAAGCGTTCCACCTGTCCATTGATTTGCCTGCCTCCCCCCCCCACCCCCACTTGGTTTCAGTGCAATAAATTGAAATATATTTGATTGTTTTTTTTTAAATTTAGGTGTGTTGGTAGAGGACACTCTAGGCACCGTGCCTATTAATTCCTGTGTTAAAAAAGTGAGTGCACGCGAATTAAAAGTTGGACTTAAATTACTAGATTTTAACATGGAACTCCATTAAGAAAACTATTTTTAATTAGTCCCTAGATACTACTTCTTTTCTTGGGGTATTGAAGCCTATTCGTCCAGAACTTGCTCAACTTTTGCGACTAGCCTTGTCGCCATAGGGTTGTACACATCCTCGTTTAATACTGATTGTCACGTGACACGGCAATGTGTGTGTGTGTGTGTCGTTAGGCTGTTTGGCCTGTATTCAATCAAGGCGTTCTATCCGTTATGATTTTATATTGAAGCAGAATACATCAGGTATAGGCCCATGTCAAGTCAAATCGATACAGGGATCGAGGGGGGAGGGGTAGAGCAAAAAATTCCCAGTCACATGGTATGAAAATGATATTTTTTAATGATTGTTCATGCATTAGGGCAAACCCCTGTGTGGCAGGAGCATGATGAGTAAAAAAAATGAATTAGTAGAAAGAAAGAGGCCGAAACATATGGCACGTGGGAATAAAGTTGCTTTATATGTTCCAAGCGAATGAAGCAAGCGAGAAAAAACCTTTCGTGCAAATCTAAATTTGAGACAGATATCTTACCTTACACTTTTCCTAATTTTGGTTTCTTTAATTCCCTTCATTTTTTTATATCTTGGTTGTACGTAGAACATTCGGGGGGCATGCACTGGGCATAACCCTGGCTTGTGTACCCCAGTGCTAAATCAGCAGGTGGGTTTTGATATCTCTGGATCTTTAGCAATTTTAAAACTTTTTATAGAATGGATGAGAAAATCCCTGCAATCTGATTGGTTGAGAGCAATGCAAAAATTTTACTGGGCTGCATGAACGATATCCCGATAATCAAAACGCAACGATATCCACTGTAAACAAGCAATCGCCCGAAAAGTGGAGGTGCCGTGGCCGAGTGGTCTAAGGCGCCTGGCTATACATGGAAAGTCCGGACATCGATCCCCGGCCGCGGCACCTATGCCCGTGAGCAAGGCATTTAATCTACAATGCTCTTTTATCCTGCTTTCAAATAAATGGAAATGCTATATGCATTATTGGTAACTAGGTGTGCACTTGTTTTTAAAAAAAAAAAAAAAAAAAAAAAAAAAAAAAAGGTCATTGTGATGTCATCGCGCATGTACTGTTACCGTCACTTGTTTACGTCAAAATTTGAATTTCGATCAAAGCAGAATGAATCAAAGGATGCAAAATGATCTGTAAGTACAAATACGGTACCGTAATTGTCATTGGGATTAAAACTGCCCACATACTCGTTAGTTGAGAAGTACGATCTAACGTTAGATCTATACTGCCCTGGGCTGGCTGTGCACAGCGAAATATCCACTGCAGGCCCAGGCAGGCGCTGGCCCCCGGCGCGGCCCGCATACACACACACAGCTACATGTATTGGAGGTCCGAGGCTGCCTCAACTGCTCAAGATATAGTCAATGCAAAGCTGTATCTGGCATTTTGGGTATAACAATATCTTTGTGGCAACATTATCCAGTTAAGCCCATATTTATGTTGTCCAGGGTTATCAAAGTGTCTGCGCTCTGCATTAGATTTTGGAATTTTCATGCATCGATCCGGTAAATAAATCATGCGTCCAGTAAATAAATCATGCGTCCGGTAAAAAAAATCATGTGTCCGGTAAATTAAATTTACCGGACGCATGAAATTATCATGCATCCAGTAAATCATTAATTTTTGTGGTTTATTAAAAAAAAAATTCCATTCTATAAAACAGATGATGCATGGGTTTCTTTCGTGGGTCAGTGGAACTGTGTGCATGTGGTTACCTTGTACACAGAGTTCCTACTGACCCACTCTAACGCATCATTTGTATATAGATGGCTACTATTTTTTATTAAATCGCGAGTGTAGACCTAAATGTAATTATAGAAAAACATTTCGTTAAGGTTTTTATTTTTTTGACCCCCCCCCCATAAAAGAAGGAAAAACAATTATAAATGAAGTTATAATATACACCCCTTTAATGATTTCGCTTTTTCTTCTCTCTTTTCCCCTCCTTTTTTTTTGGGGGGGGACCTTTTCGTTTATTTCCCAGTCTTCCCTTTCTCCCCCCCCTCTCTCTTTCTTTCTTTCCTTTTCTCTTATCTGGATTTTTTTTCCGGTGAAATCCACTAGGGATCAAGGGCCAGCCTGCATGCCCCTGCAGCGGTTTACGCCTCTGCCGTGGTATACGCATGATCTTAACCCTAAAAAGACTGAATCAGCCCCCCCTCGACATTTTTCGTGATAAATCCGCCGCGCAAATCTTTTTGACCGCGTTGCTCGCCGACTTTTTACTTTCAAGTCTCGCACAACTTTTGAGACCAAAATTGTGACCCCCGGTACACAGTTTCGAAATTACGCAACATTTCGTTCGTGCATGCAGACCCAAAATTACTCAAAAACGTGAATTTGTGTACAAATCCAATACAAATAGTGTTTTTAGCCAAAATTCATAAATGTATTATTATTTTTCCTTTTACTGCTTAAAATCAATTTATTTTATCTTTTTCATGGTCAAAATAAAGTCCCTGACAATTTCCATTGAAAAAACAATGAAAAACAAAGTCGAAAAACAATGAAATACAGAAGAAATTTAGAAAACAATAGAATACATAAGAAAATAAACATGATGTTGAAATTTTTTAAAAATAAATTTGATCAGATGCCTATCTAGAGTAGGTGAAACAAAAATTAGCATTTCAGGGGCATTATTTTATTAATTAGAGCAAACTAATGATTTTACGCAAAAATTAGCATAATTAATGAAACATGAGATTTTTTGCATAATTTGATGTGATAATTTGGTAGATTATGCCATGGGTAATGTGTGCCAATTTTCGTCGCGATCGCGCAATCGACGTCCGAGATCATAAGGGGGCGCTGAATCAGCCCCCCTCCCCAGTCTTCTTAGGTATCGAAATAGCCCAGTCTATTTAGGGTTAATCATGATTAAAACTAGAGGTAAATCCAAGATTTTCCAAAGTAGGGGGGGGGGGTGGGGTGAATTTTCTCAAGTACAATTAGACAACTCCCAAAAAAGGTTCTCACTTAAAAAAAACCGGTCATTTTGTCTCACGTAAAGTGATGGTCACTAAAAATGAAAGTCATTTCGTTCGCGTGATATTCGGCAAGCTCCCCCCAAAAAAATAAATAAGAAAAGGGAAAGTCATTTTGTCCATGTTATATTTGGCAACCCCCCCCCAAAAAAAAAAAAATTAAAATTAAAAAAAAGGTTTTAACTGTAATAATGATCGAAGGTAATTTTGTCTTGCGTAAAATTTGACAAATGAAAAATAAGATTGTCACTAAAAAAATGAATGTAATTTTGACCCACATAAAATTTGGCAAGCCCCCCCCCCCCAAAAAATGAAAAGGTTTTAACAAGCAAAAAAAAGGCTAAAAAGAGAAAGAAGAGACAAGAATATATGAACGAAATATATCCCCATTACAAATAATGCTGTGATCATCATGAGGGAGGGGTCGCATAACTAATATAATTCCAAAATATTTACTATAAATCTCAATAGGGGGATCGTGTAGAAATGCTCACCAACAGTGAGCATTAATATAATCCATTTTAATTTCAACTAATTTTATAAAGTATTAAATGTCTTCCCACCAAATGAAAGTCATATCGCATAACTCCAATTTGTATTAAGGCGTACATTTACCAAAGTCTTGGGTTTGAAATCAGATTCAGAACAGCATTGTCCAACCGGCAACCCATATTTTGGGTAATGTCGCCTATGAGGTCCAAACATTAACATTAATCATTGGTACTAGGAGTGTGTGTGTGTATTTTGAGTTTTTGACAGACGTATATCAATCAGGTTTGATTATTTACGTCTGGGACCGACCTTTAATGTCACAATCCGAAAGACGTGATCAGGGCTCGAACCTCTGCATCAATGTGTAACTTCCCCACAGCTTGGAGTGGGTGACACCATAGGAGTGGATGACACCATAGTAATAATAATAATAATATTCCACATATTTATATAGCGCTTAATGCATCGGAACGACGTCTCTAAGAGACTAAGCGCTTTCCAGACTCAGTATTACCACGGTCATCAGAACCTTGTATGCCTGCGTACAATGTATGCACCTTCTCCACTCCCTGGGGAGCACTCCAACAAGAGTTCCAAGACTCAATTGCTAGGCATACTACATTATACATAGGCTTTCACATCCTACCAGGTACCCATTTAACACCTGGTGGAGAGTGGCAAAGTGGATTAACGCCTTGCCAAAGGACGCTAGTCCATGGCGGGATTCGAACACACGACCCTCTGATAGAACCGGCCAAGTTTGAATTTGGAGTCGGCAGGTCAAAACACATTAAATATGCAATTTAGTTTCCGCATGATAATGTCTTTTTTATGAGTTATGAAATATTCTACTTAATATTTGAACAAATTTGGGTGTGTAGGTAGATGATACCAATACAGGCTAAGTTCGAATTCGGAATATGCTGGTCAAAGATCACAGCTCATTAAATATGCGAGTTGGATTCCTCACGATATCTTATCAAAAGTCATCAGATTTTTTAAAATTTGGGTGTGTTGGTAGATGATGATGCACAGCATTTATATAGTGCCATATATCTGTTAAAGACATTCCAAGGCGTATTGGAGGAGCCAGCCAATCTGGGTCGCCTACAAGGGTGCGCACACAGAACTGTGACCCGCAGGTATCTCCTCCCAATTACTGGTTGGGGGTGCGCATCCGGCGCGACCACTACACTGGGTCATTAAATATGCGAGTTGGTTTCTTATAAAATAACATCAATATGAAATAATCACGTAGGCCTTATATAAAAAGTGCAAAGGCAAGCAATTTTTTTTCTTACTTTTTTTGGAACTTTTATATATGTATTTAGGATGTATTTTGTCCTGAAAATTTAACATTCTAGGCACCGTTTGTGATCCTGAACAAGATGTGTGTGTTCTAGATAATTACTGAGAATGCCAAGCACGAACATAAATTTTAATAAGTGTTCTAGCATGATCCTGTTAAGGACTGTTTAACCATGAGGATGGTACATATTTCAATAATGGGAATGCGAAGCACGAGCTGAAAATTGTTGACATTCCGACCTAAAAAAAATGGTCATTTGTTCTATGCACTAGATCATAAAATGATAGGTACGTAACTAAATAATTGATGCGAGTGCAAATTGGGAATTTGAGTGTGGCAAACTGATTCTGTTTGGTTCTGCTTGCGTAGACTGGGGCCCGTTTCTCAACACCGTTAAGTCTTCTAACTTCTTAACTAAATTGGAAATAGTTAGCTACCTGTTAGCGAACTGTTTCACGAATCCCTCTTTGCCAAGATCGGGGACAACTTGACCAAATAGTTATGACATCTCCAAACCTGTCATAACTTACTTCTTTCTTAAGGGTCAAGTCCACCTCAGAAAAAATGTTGATTTGAATCAATGGAGAAGGACCAGACAAGCACAATGCTGAAAATTTCATCAAAATCGGATGTAAAATAATAAATTAATGACATTTCAAAGTTTCGCTTATTTTGAACAAAATAGTTATATTAACGAGCCAGTTACATTCAAATGAGAGAGTCGATGATGTCACTCACTATTTCTTTTGTTTTTTATTGTTTGAATTATACAATATTTCATTTTTTACAAATTTGACAATTAGGACCTCCTTGCCTGAAGCACAAAATGTTAAAATAATGTAATTCCACGTGTTCAGGGAGGAATGACACTTCATTTCACATGACAATGACGAGAAATAAAAATAATTCATATTTCATATAATAGATTACAAAAGAAATAGTGAGTGATGTCATCAGTTTCTCATTTGCATATCGACCGAGATGTGCATAACTGTTTTGTGAAATGAAGCGAAACTTTAGAATGCCATAACTTTCTTATTTTACATGCAATTTTGTTGAAATTTTCAGTGTTATGGTTGTTGAATTTTTCTCTTTTTATTCAAATAAAGTTTTTGTTGGAGTGGACTTGTCCTTTATGTAGTGATATCATGTGGATAGACTGTGACATTCAAATGAGCCTCGAAATTTGAAAATTTTATTACGTAATAATTTAAAGAAAAATGAATTATATAGCAAACAAGTGGGATAAATCATTCAATAGTAATTGTAATGCACAGAAATTATAACAAGTGTTAATTTAACCCTAAATCTCCCGGGTATTTTGATTCTTGTCATTCCCGGGGGGGGGGCCATTATGGCCCCCCCTTAAGATCTCGGCCGCCGATCACGCGAGCGACGCAAAAATTTGCACGCTGGTAGTGTGCGATGAAATCTACAAGGCTGTATGGTAAAATTTTCCAAAAAAAAGAGATTTTATTTTATATGAATTAATTATGCTAATTTATGCAAAAATCATACTTTTTGCTCTAATTCACTAAATAAAGCTCCTAGAATGCTAATTTTTGGTAAAAATTTTCTTTGTAGCATTCTTAACAATCGTAATTCAAAAAAACTTTGGTTTGGAAATGAATTTCTTATGTATTTTATTGTTTTATGAATTTCTTATGTATTTCTTTGTTTTTTTACTTTTTGTTTTTTATTGTTTTTTCAATGGAAATTGTTCCAGACATAATTCTGATCATAAACAAGGCAAAAATAATTAAGTTTAATCAGTAAAAGTAGAAATAATGATACATTTATGAATTTTGGCTAAATACGCAATTTGCATTGGATTTGTACATGAAATCACGTTTATGAGCAATTTTGGGTCTGACATGCACTTGCATAATGTTGCGTAATGTCGTAACCGCGTACCCGGGCTTCACAACTTTGGTCTCAAAATTTGCGCGAGACTTGAATGTAAAAAGTCAGTGAGCTGCGAGGTGAAAAAATTTCGCGCAGCAGATATATCGTGAAAATTGTTGAGGGGGGGGGCCATTATGGCCCCCCCCGGAGAATTAGGGTTAAGGTAGTAAAATAATTGAATTGACAAAGATTCTACCACTTCAGGTCATCCATAATTGGACTCGTTTTCAGACCCTTATCAAAATTTTAATAAATTCTTCCTCTAATATACGCATAGCATTCATAAAATTGTGCGTTTAGGTATCTAAAGAGTTTAACAATCCATGATAATATATTTTTTGATGATGTTTGGAATCCTGAAAATCTGTTTGATTATCATCATGTTAAAGGCAAAAAGAAGCTGCTGAAAACTGCTTATCTAAAAAAAAAAAAGAGCCAATGGAGTAAATTAGAGAGTCAAAAGGGGGCCTAAGCTTTCGATCCTAGCAGAATCTTCGTCGGAGGCAAAATGACAAACATATAAAGTGGAACAACCATGATATAGACCACAAACATCCAACAGCAACACTAGAAACCATCATGTTAGGAAGAAAGCCTTATGGTTTACTTACGTAAACTATTCAAATTTTATATCTTGGGATAAATATCTCAATGTCCACTTACATGTGATTTTTTTTATCATGATATGAATTAGTGTTAATTTCATTTCCTCAGAAATTTAATGCCCATGTCTGCATGTTTAAGTACTTTTTAAGCATATTTTGCCTCTATTTTTTGCAACTTTTGGAAAATTTGCTATTTTGTGACTAAGGCTACGTCTGGTATGTACTTTCCACCAATAGTATCAATATGATATTAATGGATTCTAGTTAATCCTTTTGGGTAATTTTGGAACTAATTCTGTGTTTGGTAGATAAATAGGACTAACTTGTCCAGGTGTTGAGAAACGGGCCCCTGCTGATGAGTAGGCCTAGAGTTTTTATGCCCCTGCAGATGAAGCCCGGAGGGGGCATTAAGTGTTGCCCCTGTCAGCCCCCCCCCCCCTTGGTTTCCGCGCAATAACTTGAAAAACATTCAATGGATTTAAAAAAATTTGGTGTGTAGGTAGATCCGTAGATGTCACCAAAATACAGGCTAAGTTCACAGCTCATTATGCAAGTTGGTTCAAAATTTATTTTTTTGATTATATTTATATGCGTATTGATTTCTGCATGATATTAAGTTCAATCATATTGAATGGATTTCTGATCGCGTTAACTGGGGCCCGGGTTGGCACGTTTTAACCAGTGTGTTTTAAAACACATTTTTTTTACTTGTGTGTTATAAATAAATCCTCTTTCTCTTCCCCCCTTTACTCTTTCTTGATTGCTTTGTCATGTTCCTCTTCTCCCTGTTCAATCTTGCACAGCAATCAATATTAAGAATATCATTTTAACAAACAAATCTATGTGATTAGCTCACTTTTATCTACAATAAATTCGTAAACATGGCAGGGCCACACAACATTCAAGACTATTTTTGGAATGCATGCATGGTTACGCAGTTATGATATACACAAGTGCATATTATCAGATCCCGAATTGCTTAAAATCTTGATTTCATGTACAACTCAATGTGAGTCATTGCCAAAATTTGTATCTGTATCATTATTTTCAGAAATTGCTGAAAATTTCTATTAGTAATAAATTTGAAAATCTGTACATAAGAAAAATGAAAAAGTAAAAAAAAAAACATTACCAGTAACCTACATAGACTGGGCTATTTCATTTCCTAAGAAGACTGGGGGGGGGGGGGGCTTTATGATCTGGGCAGTCAATCATGGGATCACAGCGATGATTGGCAAACGCATTACCCATGGTATATTCTAAAAAACTATAATCAAATTTTGCCTAAATCTCATTGCTAATTTACGCGTAAAATCAAAAGTTTGCTCTAATTAACTAAATAATGCCCCTGAAATGATCACTTTTGGTTCACAGACTCAATATATTTCAACATCACACTTATTTTCTTATGTGTTTATTGTTGTTTCAATGGAAATAGTCGGGGACCATATTTGACCGTAAAAAAGTTGAAATTAATTGATTTTAATCAGTAAAAGGAAATATAATGGCACATTTATGAATTATGGCTAAAAACACTATTTCCATAGATTTGTACGCAAATTCACATTTTTCCAGCAACTTTTGGTCTGCATGCACTTCCAAAATGTTGTGTAACTTCCAAAATGTTGTGTAATTTCGAAAGCACATACCAGGGGGTCGCAATTTTGGTCTCAAAAGTTGCGCGAGACTCGAAAAAGTGAGTGAGTGATGCTGTAAGTCTGTGAGTGATGCGGTAAAAAAAATTGTGCAGTGGATTTATTGCAAAATATGACAAGGGGGTAAATCAGCCCCCAGTCTCATAAGGGTTAAAAACATTATATAGGCCTACTGATTGTTTTTAATATACATTTGATCAGAATTCCTGAATTAAAAAAATAAGTAGTTCAAGGGCTATATTTATAGGTTTGAATTGAATTTGTATTTTATGCCCTAAAATTGGTATAATTGATTCAAATGAAATAAAGCATATTGATTTACCCGAAATGAAATTAAGCTTTGAAACCCAATGTATATCAATTTTTCCATTGTGCAAATTCTCCTCGCCCCCCCCCTCGATTGACAAGACTCAGGACACCTAGGGACAACACGTATATAATCATGTATTAGGAATGAAATGTCATATTACTTATAAAGTGTTTTTTTTTTGTAGGCATTCAATTTCCATGATTTAGTAATTTGGGGGGAAATATCAACTTTTCTGTTCAAAATTCATAAACAAAATTGTGGTAATCTCTTATTAAAACATCAAGAACTGAAATCTTATTTTATTTAGTGTATAGTTTAATTGATTTACAGAAAATTGCATCATAAAACAATAAAAAAACATTTTGTACAATTCTGCGGGGGCATCTGTTTCCTTTGGACACGTCAAACTTTCTTAATTATGTGTAATTGATTCTATGACATGTGTTTACATTTGCTGCAGATTCCCATTCAGCCATTGGACTGAACCGGTACCAAGACCGGAACTGTAACACAGTAAGGATGGTCAATATGAAGCGAGCTTCATTGAATTCCTCCAAGAGCTCTGTACTCTGTTCTGATCATTTTGAAGATGCTTGCTTTGACCTGGGCAGACGATACGTCTTAAACAGGATGCTGTCCCAACCATATTTGATTTCCCGCCTCGTCTTCAGAAGGTACAGTGGATCTATATCATACATGCGTTCTAAAGAAATATATATTCTGTTTTATCTACCTTTGTTTTGATAGAACATTGCTTTAATTATTCAATTTTCAGTAGCAAAATAGAGATGAAAATTATCCTAATCAGGAGGATAACCATGGACCGGGGCCTATACTGTGTATTTACAGTAAACTACTAAATAAATATATTTTTTAAAATTTGGTTTAACTCATAATCCTGGGCTACTTTGAGATTGCATAGCCCAGGGAGGGGGAGGTGGGCTTTTTTGGTCCCCCTCTTCAGATCTTGCCTCTGATCAAAACGAAAACCAATGCACACATCAACATCAATGTAATCTGCAAGCATGGAACTAAAGGTTACAGAATTCATTAAAATTTATTGTTAATAAATTATTTATTGTTAATAAATTAGTAATGCTAATTTATGCGTAATAGAGAATTCTTTGTTTTAAAGGTTAATCTCTAAAGAATTCCCGAAATTCTATGATTTCTAACAAAGTTGCTCAAAAATAAATGGTAAATGACATTTCTAATCTTATGTATTTTATTGTTTCTATAATTCCATATGTATTTCTTTGTTTTGGGGCCTTATGTATTTTATAGTTTTTTTAATGGGATCTGTTCATGGCACTATTCTGATTATAAAAAGCAAAGATTTGATTATTTTCAACCAATAAGTGCAAGAATAATGATAAATTTGTCAATTATGACTGAAAATAGAATTTCCATTGGATTAAATGTGTATACAAAATAATATTTTTGAGCAATTTTTGGTCCGACATAAACTCATAAAATGTTGCGTAACTGAATATCCGGGTGTCTCAAAAGCTCTGCAGAATTGACCAAAAAGTAATCATGGTACCTCATTTCTCATTGTGGACTTATCATGAAAAATGTGGATGGGAGGGGGGCTTATTAAGCCCCCCCCCCCCGGGGCTAGATAGGGTTTATATATCATCATGTATATTTTTAAAAATATTATCTTGTTGCAAGTCACTGCAAAAGGTTTGATTTCTAAACGAATATTGTTCTTCATGGATAATCGAATATTTGATTGAAAAATTATCTTTGAATAGTTATCTTTTCATTCTTGTATCTGTTTTTGTTCAATATTCTTTTTTCTTATTTTTTATTAATTCGTCTTCTACAGAATTCACCCAAACCAAGGTATTTCCCAAAAGACTTTTCGATTCAGCAAACAACCTCCCAGATACTGCAAAGACACCAGTGCCAAAGTCTTCAGCACCTTAATTTCTCGAAGACCACTCCTACTGAATACCAGAAAGTCCAAGAGGGGTAAAGTGGAAGTCAACAACAATAATGGACTGTATTAAAACTTGGAGAAGAGGCTGAAAACCACACAGAAGTCCTACCTTATACATTACTTGCTTTTAAGTTTGGACAAACATTGATTTGCACAACTTTACAACAAAAAATTTACGCTGTGTGGATTCTGATTATTTAAAATAGCTCAATGAAAACGTTTATCACTGGGCATGTAACAAAAATGAATTCATTGAATTTGAAGATGTCTTACAGTATATTCATTCTGATTTGAATGTCAGAAGAGAAAAGTTTGTGAAAAGTAGGAATGACGGCAAGCTGACAGAAGAATAGAATACATGTAGGATAGAACAAGGCCACAGTTATAAATGAGCTGTTGGATAGAGACAAAAAGATGAATTAAGAATGGGGGTGATAGAGAAATAGAGACAGGAATTGGGGAGCCTGTGATGAATGCCTGAGAAAGTAAAAATTACCATATTTTATTTTTTTAAGGATTTGAACAGTTAGGAAGAATGTGGTCTTTTTTCTGTTGTTATTTCTCAAAATACTGGTATGTTTTGTGTACAGAAAGGGGTATAATCCTTTGCAATAATCACTCTCACAGAAAATATTAACTAATCAAAAGAAAAGTCAAATATTTCACTGATTTACAATTGTTCGGTCACTCTCATATCTAAAGTTACCCCCCCCCCCATCATTTCAAGGTATTGGAGAGAGAGGTTGGGCAGGACATGGCTGTCAGCAGAAAAAAAATGCAGGGTGGGGCAAAACAATTTTGGGATATGTGCGAGGGAGCGAATGCGACAGAGCAGAATTTTGTGGGGGGGATATATGCGAGAGAGCAAAATGACAGAAGGAAAATGCAGGGGCCAAGAGATTTGAGGAATATGTAAGAGGGAGCGAAGTGACCAAGCAGAAGAAATGTAGAGGACAACAAATTGTTGGGTATGTGAGGGAGCAAAGCAACCAATTAAAAAAGGAGGTTAGTCAAAACGTTCTTGAATATGAGTAAGGAAGCAACTTGTTCACTTCCGAGCAGTAGGACTCGTTTTAAAATAGCTTAGGAAATATGTGTTTCCTAAGCATGGTAAACACATATTGTAGGCCTATAGTACAATTTAGGTGCTCTAAGAGTTAAATTCTGAATGAGCTGCATTTGCTGGTAAATCATGCGCAGAGGATCTTTGTCTTTTATCCATTTCTACACTTTTCTTTAGATTTCAGTTTTAAGGCGGGAAGGATCCCACCCTCCTGTGGATGCTAATATTTTGACTGACCCTGGATAAATAGAATAATTACAAAAACAAAAATGATGTTTTAATATGAGATTTTTTAATGCCCCTTGAAAGTCCACCATCTTTCTCACTCTCCATCTTTGTTTTTATCCATTTTAACTTTCCAATTCTTTCTCTCTTGATATCTATAAAGTTCAGGTTCACCCTTTTAACTTGCACTATTCCAAGCCCCCAACCAATTGGCATCCACAGGAATGGGGGAGTGGGGCTTCCCCCTAGAAAATAAAGTCAAACAAAAGAAAAATGTGGAAAATAGAAATGGATAAAGACAAATAATCCTCTAGGCATGTCTTACCTACCAATACAGTTCATTCACAATTTAATTCTTGCAACACCTACATGTAAATTCTACTATGAGTTTACCATACTTAGAAAATGCATATTTCCTATGCCATTTTTAAAGTCCCTATCGCTGGGAGTGAACGTGTTGCTCACCAGCACGAATTCGAAAATATTTTGATTGACCTGGGGCCCGTTTCATAAAACATTTGCCGCAGCGGCAACTCCCATTTTCTGCGGCAAATCTCAAAACAGCGGCAAATGACAATTTCTGCGGCAATATTTGATGCAGCTATTTGAGCTGCGTCAAATATTTGCCGCAGATACTTTCAGGGGCAAATGACAATTTCTGCGACAATATTTGATCTATTTGAGTTGCATCAAATATTGCAGCAGAAACGGCTTTTTCATCAAAATATCAACAATTTGGAGGGCCTAACAACCATATTGCTAAAGTTTTTGATGATATTGAATTGATAAATTGCTTTTTGTCATTCTAAATAGAAAATACAGGTATTTTCACTCATTGACAAATAAAAGTAGATATTTATTGAATCACTAAATTTATTGAATTGAATTTACTGAATTTATTAAAGTCAAATTTATTTCATTAAATAGATACATAGGAACATCCATTGTGTTCCTGCAAATTTACACTTTAAAAAAGTATTTCTTTATCCTGTAAAAGAATGAATAATTGTCTCAGTTTGTCAAAGATGTTGCGTCATTGGCTTTTGAGTTTCAATTAGATTCATTTCATTATTCATAAGTGTTTTTTTTGCTGCTGTTGGTTTTTTTCTGATGTGTTTGTTGAAACTCCAGCTGAAGCTGTGGTTGCTGTTAACGTTCCCGGAGTGCTTGGACACCTTGATGTTGTTGAGGTTGCCAGTGTGGTTTTTGCATCTCCTGCAGAAATTGTTGATGCTGCTGTAGTTGTTGGTCAATGTAGTGTTACATCTCCTGTGTGTTTGCTGCTGTTTTTGCTCCTACTGTGCATGTGATTGAAGTACCTGAAATAGTAATTAATTTATAATGCATATGAGCAAGATACTCCCGGGGGGGGGGGCACTCGACCAAAAATGTGGTGGGGGTGTGCCGCGGGCGAGACAAAAAACGGGGGCCTTGGAGCGGGCTTATTGTAAAAAGGAGGGTCCTCGGAACGGCTTCGGAACGACAAATGTTTGTGAAAACGGGGGTCCTTGGAACGGATCGCCAGCGTGTGAGTGCGTATGCATCCCCACGGAACGGTCATGCGTGCATGATGCAGCTAGCGCGGCCTCCGCCGGGGGAGCTCTGCGGCCGCTTTTCACCAAAATTCGACTCGTTCAATGCGATCGGAGCAGCGTAACGAAAAATATGCTAGCTTTGGAGCGGATTTCCCTCTTCTTTTTTCTCGATAAGAAGAAAATGCTATGCCTTGGAGCGGCTTTCTTTGTTCTTTTTATCAACAAGGCAAAAATGCTATGCCTTGGAACGGAAATTTGAGTGTGAAAATGGGGGTCCCCTCCGCGGCACATACCCACTATGCATTATATACTGAGTGCCCCCCCCCCCCGGGAAGATACTAAACTTATTCCTAATTTCAATTTCATTGTTAACCCTAAATAGAGTGGGGGGGGGGTGGAGGCACCTCTTGGTACTTTGCAAGATTTATCCAAATGGACAAGATCCTCAGGCACTCCCGGGATGACCTACCAGAATAGCCTCACAGTAAGGTGTATTAACAGGATTTTGTACTCATAACATTCAGTTGATTTTGCATGAACTCAATTCATCAAATGAATGTAAAGGGTCTACCAGTAAAAAAAATTCTGTGAGCTTTTTCGGGTAATCTTTCTGAGTCCTTTTACTCCTTTAATGAAATATTAATAATTAAATACATGATGAAGTGAGTTTGACAGTTATTTGACATGTTGCATCTTATGTGCTAGTGGTGGGGTCAATCATTATAGAAATGCAGAATATACATGTACATGTACCAATTTGGCAAGAGAAAGCAAGTCACATTATCGACCAATGATTGATATTGGTTTGTTACTTTTGCAGCTGAAAAAAAAATCATCAACACCTCAAACTAAGAGTTTAATTCTAAAATTTGGATTCCTGACAAAGAGCAAATCAAGAAGACAAAAATAATTCAAATTGTTATTATGACTTACTTTCTATGCCAAAATGAATCAGAATTATAAATAAGTTTAACTTACCTTTAAATCACATTTCTCGGCTCTTTATCTGGCTCTTCAAACCCTTCAGTTGTTGATTCTGGCATGACTTTCTGATACTATTTTGTGTCCTTCTGGAACTGTGGACAAAACCTCACCTGAAGGAATAAATTAAAATTTTCAAAAAATGTTTGGCACTATAATTTTTTTTCTCACATGAATACATTACATGTATATCAAAAGAAAAGAAAAGGAAACTTCATTTGACTATTAGGTTTTTGTCAGGGGGGGGGGTAAAGGGGTCAAGATGGGTCAATATGATGAACAAAAATGCAATAGTAAATAATATATAAGGATCAATCTCTGGTTGAAAAACGTCACTTCATGCAATTATTCCTCATAATTCATCTTGCACACACATATACACATAGTGAGGATGGGTGAGAGAGAGCGAGCATCGTCATCGTACATGCAAAAAGTATTAAATCCATCACTGATGTATAGATGGGGGCCATGCCCCCCAGTCAGACTGCAGGTCCCAAGAGAGTGGCTTCTTTCATCCAAATGATATTCATGACTTGAGATGTTTTGTATATTTAATGAGCTTGACGCGGACCATAACACCTTTTCATTCGGTCATTGCTGCTCTAACTGTGCATCGAATTTCATGAATTTGGTACCATTGTAAAGAAGAAGAATCATTCTTTCATGTCATATGTTTGGATTTATTCAAAGATTTTGTAATATAGGTTCAAAGTTTGATCTAAAATATGCTATAAAATAAATATTTTCACCAGACAAAAGTTGCTATTTTCACACTTTATTTGTGTTTGAGCCCAAATGATTTTTATATCATGATAAAGCTGAATATGTATGCTTTGAAACGATATAGGTTTCAAAATAAGAATTGGTTTAATCGGGTCAAGATCACACTTTTCATTTGCCAAGTACATAAAGCAGTTTGAAAACAAGAATACTGCATTCTGATTGGTCAAATAGACCACCCAGTGGCAAATTCCAACGGTTCCAATGCCAGGGTTCGTAGGAAGGTCACACTTCCCATGTGGTAATCTCCTCAAATACCCTGTGCCTGTTGTTCTGTGAACCTTATCCAGCCAATCAGAACTCTGGATTTCATGCAAGTACAAAATTACAGAAATCTCGTATTGTACCTTAGTGGGAAAAGTGTGATCTTGACCCGATTAAAAGGTGCCGCATATCAAGAGTGGCATTGTGAGAAAGAAAAGAAGTTCAGCTTTTGGTGATATGGATATCATTGAGGCTCAAAATAAAAAGTTTGCACAATGTGCAAAAGAAAATGGAAGAAGAAAATTAAGTTTTGAGGCACACTTTCAGGCCAGAAATTTACTTATTTAACAAAATATTGTATACAAAATAAATGACCAATATGAAAGAGTAACTTTTACTCTATCTGATAGTGCAATAATATTTAATTTAACTTGAGGTTAAAAAGAAATGCCAGTAGTTGCAGTAAACACTGATTTCATGAGAAAGTCTGGCTTAATTGTCAGTATATCATCGAGGATCTAGATTTGGTAAAGTTACATAAACTGAACTTTGTGAAATCTTGAAATCTACGCTGAAAAATGTTCACACTGAAGATCACCAACACAGATAGGCACACGTGGGACAGTGTATTATTATTGCTGGAATATGAGCTTATTTTGCTTATTTCTCAGCAATTACACAATTTCTTCCAGAATCCTTTGGCACATATTTTTTATTCATACAAACAGACACTTGGGTGGTCATTATATTAGATTCTGTAAAAAGTCATTTTGAGATCGTTACCAATACTGGAATTTCTCTTTAAAACAGGTAAATTCTTAGACTCGAGAAAGAAAATCTCATGAATCACAAGATTTTGCAAGGATTCAGCCACGAGATGATTTGGATGTATCTGGACTTTTTGCTCATTAGCATAGGGACCTGCGGTCTGACTGCCCCCCCCCCCCCAATGTTTAACGACCAAGAAAGAAAAGGAGAAAAAGAAAGCGAACGAGAAAGGGTGAAATAGAGAGTATTTACTGGATATTATTACGTCAAAATCTTTCCAAATTTTGATTTCTGTATTAAAAAGTTCTAAAATTTTGCACACTCCCTTCGCTCTCTTTGGAGAACTTTTGTTCCATTCGCCATATTTAGCCCTCTCAAAATATTTGGCTCATTATATATGCCACTGAATTCAATTGTAAGAATTTTATGTTTGCTTAATGTAGACTTAATCTAACCCTAATAAGACTGCCAGGGTATTTTGGAGGCAGGAAAGATGGGCGGAAGGGGAGTGGGGGCCCTCAAGATTGACCGTTAATTGCGCAATTGTGAAGAAATGCAAAATGCCTGCCACAGATGAAAAAATTGTATATTTGATCATTCTAAAATTATTTAGAATTATATGTTTTACTAAATCATGCATGAAATTAGAATTTGGCTGGAAATCTATAAACACAGACCTTGAAGTTTTTGTTCAGACACATAAAGATTAATTGATATCACATACCTTTCATATGTATTTTTTTCCTTTCTTAAGTATTTCTTTGTTTTTTTTTTACTTTTTTTATATTGTTGACAAAATTTTCTGATCATAAGCACAATGAAATTAATAGATTTTAATCAGTAAAAATAAACATTAACCGGTACGATACAATTATGAATTCTGGCTAGAAACAGATTTTGCATTGGATTTGTCCATGAAATCACATTTTAGTGCAATTCTGACATGTGTACTTACACAATGCACAATGTTGCATAATTGCAGAACCGGGTACCCAGGTGTCACAAATTTTGTCTGAAAACTCATAAACTTTTTTTAAAAAAGGCTTTATAATGACGCGGCACAATCTTTCACGTTGTGGATTTATCGTGAAAATTTTTGGGCTCCCACGGCCTTTTTAGGGTTAAATCAGATAGCACATCATGATGGGTTTTACTGATATTCATTCTGCAACCCATATTTCAAAGACTATCCATCATATCTGACATTGATTTTTACCTGTGGCAGTATGTTAGTCTCTGCATTTCTACAACTGTGGCCAAATATTCTACTACTAGTTCATTAGATGGGCCCATGGCATTTTTCTTATTGTAGGAGACTGGCAAGCCCTGGCTTTGAAGTTCCTGGTATATCCTTCTCCAGCTGCAATATCTGGTCAGTTGAGGACTTGGGGGCTTTGTGTCAGGAGTGGTCTTGGTAATGGCGGTGGCAATGGTGATGGCAGTGACAGAAGCAGACTTGGTGGTGGTGACTGCAATTGCAGCATTGTTGATGGTGGTATATGCCTCATCACGACCAACATTAGCTCCTGCTGCCATGCTGCTGGTCTCCATCTATTATGTTTTAAATAGAATAAAACATTAAAACAATTGATTATTAACACATCAACTTCAGAACACTAGCATATTGATAATAAAACTAATAGAATTTCAGACCACCTTGAGGATGTTATGCTCAAAGCAAGGTTTTTATTTGACAACATTGGTCAGAGGGACATGGATTTAAATGTCAGAATACAACTGGTATCATTGGTTGATCAATCATACTGTACAATACCCCATTTAGATATATGTTGCTGTTATCTTCCACTTTACCCCTCTTAGATTTTTGGCATTGAGTAGTAGTCCCAGGGAAGGTGCTGAAGACTTTGGTACAGGTGTCTTTGCAGTATCTGGGAGGTTGCTTGCTGAATCTAAATGACTTTCTTTCGAGGGTTTCCCTGGTTTGTGTGCATTCTGTACGAGAAGAGTGAATTAAAAAAAAAAAACATTAAAAAAAGAAGAAAAATTGAAAAAACCGAGATGCAAGAATGAAAAAATGACTTTAAATTTGTCAAATTAATATTCAATAGTACATTTAGAATAATATTTGTTTAGAAATGAATCCTTTTCAATGGACTTGCAGCAAAATAAACATGTTTAAATATTCATGATGATTTATTAACCCTATCTGGCCCCAAAGGAGGAAGGGGGGGTCTTAAAGGGATGGTCCAGGCTGAAAATATTTATATCTTAATACATAGAGTAGAATCCACTGAGCAAAATGCTGAAAATGTCATCAAAATCGGATAACAAATAATAAAGTTATTGAAGTTTAAAGTTTAGCAATATTTTGAGAAAATAGTCATATCATGAATATTCATTAGGTGGGATGATGTCACATCCCCACTTTCTGTTTGGTTCATAAAATCATAATTTTTTCATTATTTCATACATGTGTAAATGATGTGTCTCCATTATGATGAAATAAGTTTCAGCAATTAATATCTAATGTACTAAATCAGTTGTCAATCCAATTTTTCTAGTTCTTGGAGGATAAAATTTAATAAACATAATTTCATATAATAAAATTCAAAAGAACAATTTGAGATGTGACATCATCAGCCCACCTAATGAATATTCATGACGACCGTTTTCACAAACTACTGTTATAAACTATCAAATTCAATAACTTGATTATTTGTCATCTGATTTTGATGAAATTTTCGGCATTTTGCTCAGTGACTTCTACTCTATTTATTAAGCTACATGTATAAATATTTTCAGCCTGGACCATCACTTTAATAAGCCCCCCTCCACATGTTTTGCAATAATTCCACAGTTAGAAACATGTCCTCATATTTTTTTTGTTGGTCAAGTCTCGCAGAAGTTTAGGGACCAAGTTTGCGGCATCCGGATACGCAGTAATGCAACAATGTATGAGTTCATGTCGGACCTAGAATTGCTCAAAAACATTATTTTTCTTACAAATCTAATCCAATGGAAATTCTATTTTAAATCATAAATGACAAATGCATCATTATTCTTGCACTTATTGGTTGAAATTATAAAATCTTTGCTTTGTCTCAAAATATTATATCTATATTTTGATATTAATAGATGCTCTAAGATCTTATCTTTGAAATGGCATTTAAAAAATAAATTCATGCTTGAGCGAACACGGGACGTTTTATACTTTTAGACTTTTGGCTAATCAGCAGACTTATAATATATTCATTATCTTTGCCATAATTTTCGAAAAATGCTGTCAAATTTCACTAATAAATTTATTCATTTACCTGAATTACATTGGTTTTAATTTGAACTTCTTTTACCTTTGAATTTTCCTTCATAAGTAAGAAGAGACTTTCTTGTCAACCCAAGTGAGAAGATTTGCATTTTTAATTGGGAGAATTTGTAATCATTCAAATCCTTTTTATTATGTGAAACAAATTATGTTATGGTACCTTTGATGATAATTATGTGAAACAATTTATGTAATGGTACCTATAAAAGACATGAATCCTATTTTCAAGGGGTCATTGAATCCTTCACCAAGTTTAATTATGTGCTTGACAGGACAAACAAGAAAATATTCATGTCTTTCAATGGCAATGGTGTATTGAGTCAATTTTGAAGGAGGAAGATATGGCAGATCAGGTAAAATGCATTAAAAAGTTGTGAAGCGAGCAAGCAAAAATTTCCAGTTTTTACTAAAATATCCAATTTTGTGATTTTGACATAACATTCAGAATAATATCATATTTCACTTTCTATGTTTTCTGTTATTTTTCTTTCCACTTTTTTCCTTGGTCATAATTTTGTATTGGGAGGGGGGGGGGAGCACCCCGAGCCCCCACCCCTCAGTATGCCACTGTTCAAAGGCATCATAACCTTTGCAGAACACAATGAAAGGATTCGAAAAAAAACACGCTCTACCATAATTTGGTTTAAAAAAATGTTCTTGCCTAAGGAAGGAATATTCAAAACTAAAAGAGAACATATTAAAAAGGAACAACACCACAACTATCCAAATAAATAAGTAGATTTGGAAATGAATTTTGACTGCATAATTCGAAAATTATGGCAAAGATAATGAAAAGGTTAAGAGGAATTCTGCTGATAGCAAGAAGTCCGACCATCATATTATGCCATTTTGGCGCAAGCTTCCTTTTTTACCCCAGACAAAACAAAAATTTGTGTTTGCGTAAGCACGAACAAAACCAAATTATTTTAATAGCATTTGAAGGATAAGACTCCATAGCATGTATTGACACCAAAATATTGAGATCATAATTTGAAACAAAAATTTTATAGACTTTTCAAATCTATCCCATTTTTTCATACGCACTGTAGAACTTGGGAACTTATTTAGAGATTTACTTAACTGTACAGCAGAGAATTCTCTATTTATGCATAAAATAATTTATCAAAAATGAATTTTAATAAATTATGAAAAATCAGCAATACACCCTTAGCTTTGCAATTTCAAAGAAGCTCATGCTAATTATGTAGGGCTAAACCAAATTTTTAATTTGTTTGATCATTTAGTAAGCGTTAACTTAAAATACACAGTCCCCTGGTACACAGTATAGGCCGAGGTCCATGGTGACCCTCCCGAATAGGATAATTTTCATTTCTCTTTGGCTACTGAGAATGGAATATTCAAAACATTGTTCTGTCAAACCAAAGGTAGATAGATAATACAGAGATTATATTTCTTTAAAACACGTATGATATAGATCTACTGTACCTTCTGATGACGAGGCGGCAAATTAAATGTGGTTGGGACAGCATCCTGTCTTAGACGAATCGTTTGCCCAGTCCTGTCAAAGCAAGCATCTTCAAAATGATCAGAACAGAGTTCAGAGCTCTTGGAGGAATTCGATGAAGCTTGCTTCATATTGACCATCCATACTGTGTTACAGTACCAGTTCAGTCCAACGGCTGAATGGGAATCTGCAGCAAATGTAAACACATGTCATGAAATCAATTATATATAATTAAGAAAACTCTAGGCCTACTCAGCAGCGGCCCGTTTATCAACACCTGGACAAGTGAGTCATATTTATCTACAAACCACAGAGTTAGTTCCTATCTTTAGGATTTTTTACAAGAAATAATCCATTAATAACGTTATATTGAGACTATCGGTAGAAAGTACAAGAGATGTAGCCTTAATCACATAATAGCATAATTTTCAAAAAGTTAAATCATGATAAAACTTGCAATTATTGTGATAAATCAGGAAATACATCCAATCAAAAAAATAGCAGAGCCAAAACTAGAACAAAAGCTTCAATCTCTGTTAAAGGGGAATCCAACCCAAATAAAAACTTGTTCTTAGGGGAATAAGAAAAATCAGTCAAGTTGATAGGTGAAAGTTTGAACACTATCTGACAAATAATAAGAAAGTTATTTTTTTAAAGTTGTGAATATTGGTAATCCCTAGATCCACGAGACTGCAAATTGGCCACATATGTGATGTCACAGTGATGTAAGGCAAGGACTACTCTTCCATGTACTCCAATACATAAAATGGCTAATATGTCATTTTTTCAAATGTTTTACTTCAAATTTTTATTTTTCTTTCACATGAGGACATAAAACAATATACTACCAGGGTTATATTTAGATTACTGCCCCAGGGGAAGGGCAGTTAGGAGAAAAACACAAATCCCTGATAATTAAGTACATGGCCTATGGGAAAGTTGTCCTTGCCTCTTGTCATAATTTACTTACCCAGTTGCCACTTTGAAATCTACATAATCATAGGGATTTCAATTTGAAAGCAGCCATAACTTTCTTATTGTTGGTCCGATTTCTTTCAAACTTTCACCATTCTGTTTTATCTAATTTTCTCCTTTCCAACACTATATTTTATGACCAAGGCTGGATTCCCCTTAAGTGTAAAGGCATCCGGCCGAGCGTTGTTGGAGCGGTCGTGGAGCGGAGAGAAAAAAAAATCATCACTGCTCGCTACCGTTTACCTTTTTCAAGTTCGATTTTAGTTTTTTTTGTTTTCGATTTTTTCCCCCATTTTGAGAGAAAAATTCTACCCTCTTTCCCTACCGCTCCAACAACGCTCGGCCGGTGTGACCATGCCTTTATGTTGGTTGTTCAGCTGAATTTCGTTGGCTTCACTCACCAAATACAGAAAAAGATATAAAATACTCCTCGAGGCAGAGGGCTGCCAGCTGTCTACTAAAGGCAAAACATGCATCAAACATAATTAAACCATGCAGACTTGGGGATTAAAATGCCGAGAGAAATGAAATCGTCACTAATTCATTTTGAACATGACTAAAAAACAAGGCAAAAGCAATTTTTGTCTCGCCCACTTATGAAAATAACCAGAAATATTGTGATTTGCGAGGGCACGCAAGAATTATATCAAAACTTCATTGTGAAATTACTGGGATGGAATAACACTTGTCATACCAGCCTTGCACGTAAACTTTAATATTGACCTGAAAATGACCTTTGACCTTACCATGTGACATCCGACTGCAGCATAAGTCTGCAAGTTTGGTTGAAAAGTGACTTACGGTTGCGGAGTTCGGTGTCATAAGAGAGTCTTGCATGTAAACTTTAACCTGTAGATGACCTTTGACCTTTCCATGTGACCTCTGACTGCAGCATAACATGCAGGTCCCCCAAGTCCATCTACCATCCAAGTTTGGTTGAAAAGTGACTTACGGTTGCGGAGTTAGGTGTCATAAGAGAGTCTTGCATGTAAACTTTAACCTGTAAATGACCTTTGACCTTTCCATGTGACCTCCGACTGCAGCATAACCTGCACATCCCCCAAGTCTATCCAACATCCAAGTTTGGTTGAAAAGTGACTTACGGTTGCGGAGTTAGTTTTCATAAGAGAGTCTTGCATGTAAACTTTGACGTTGACCTGAAAATGACCTTTGAACTTATCATGTGACCTCCCACTTCAGCGTAACATGTGCAGGTCCCCCAAGTCCATCTACTGTCCATGTTAGGTTGAAAAGCGACATACATTTGCGAAGTTAGGTGTCCTGCATGTAAACTTTAACGTTGACCTGAAAATGACCTTCGACCTTACCATGTGACCTCTGACTGTAGCATAACATGCAGGTCCCCCAAGTCCATCGACCATCCATGTTTGATTGAAAAGTGACTTATGGTTGCGGAGTTAGGTGTCATAAGAGTCTTGCATGTAAACTTTAACCTGTAAATGATATTTTACCTTACCATGTGACCTCTGACTGCAGCATAACATGCACGTCCCCCAAGTCTATCCAACATCCAAGTTTGGTTGAAAAGTGACTTACGGTTGCGGAGTTAGGTGTCATAAGAGTCTTGCATGTGAACTGTAACGTTGACCTGAAAATGACCTTTGACCTTACCATATGACCTCAGACTGCAGCATAACATGCAGGTCCCCCAAGTCCATCTACCATCCAAGTTTGGTTGAAAAGCAGTTAGGTGTCATAAAAGTGTTGCATGTAAACTTTAACGTTGACCTGAAAATGACCTTCGACCTTACCATGTGACCTTTGACTGTAGCATAACATGCAGGTCCCCCAAGTCCATCGACCATCCATGTTTGATTGAAAAGTGACTTATGGTTGCGGAGTTAGGTGTCATAAGAGTCTTGCATGTAAACTTTAACCTGTAAATGATATTTTACCTTACCATGTGACCTCTGACTGCAGCATAACATGCACGTCCCCCAAGTCCATCGACCATCCATGTTTGATTGAAAAGTGACTTATGGTTGCGGAGTTAGGTGTCATAAGAGTCTTGCATGTAAACTTTAACCTGTAAATGATATTTTACCTTACCATGTGACCTCTGACTGCAGCATAACATGCACGTCCCCCAAGTCTATCCAACATCCAAGTTTGGTTGAAAAGTGACTTACGGTTGCGGAGTTAGGTGTCATAAGAGTCTTGCATGTGAACTGTAACGTTGACCTGAAAATGACCTTTGACCTTACCATATGACCTCAGACTGCAGCATAACATGCAGGTCCCCCAAGTCCATCTACCATCCAAGTTTGGTTGAAAAGCGACTTACGGTTGTGGAGTTAGGTGTCATAAAAGTGTTGCATGTAAACTTTAACGTTGACCTGAAAATGACCTTTGACCTTACCATGTGACCTCTGACTGCAGCTCAACATGCAGGTCACCCACCAGGTCCATCTACCATCCATGTTTGGTTTAAAAGCGACTTACGGTTGTGGAGTTATGTGTCATTACAGGTTTGTGACGGACGGACAGACGACATTTGGATCCCTTAGTCTCGCCTTCACCTCTGGTGGGCAGGACAAATATGTCATACGGACGTTGAGATATGCCGCGAGAGCTTTTCTCGAAAGGGTGGGTTGAGGAGGAAAGTCAAACAAAACACACCTTTTCGGGACAACCGGGGGAACTTTCCATGAAAGGCTGCATGTGTTTAATATTTTTTCTGAACCAATCGTTTCTATGAAAATTAGTCTTGAAATAACAATATAACAGTAATATAGACACTAGACAGAGGTGCATAGATGGGGGGAGGCTTGGGATGCTCTCCCCCCCCCCAAAAAAAAAAGGGAAAGAAAATGAAATATAACATTTTCTGAATATTTTTATGTCAAGCTACAAAATGTGATTTTTTTTAATGAAAAACTTGCTCGCTCACAACTTCTATTGAATTTTGCCTGATGACACATCTGACTCCCTCAAAATCTTGGGCTCATTTTGTCTCTGATTATTAGGAGAAAAAGAGAGCTTGCAGTTTTTGTGATTCTTAATAAAATTTCATATCAATGAAGTAATTCTGGACACAAAATAATTACACAAAGCCATATGGAATTATGAGAAATAGTAAACAAATATATCAGGCTTTGAGAAAGTATAGTTGAAGTATTTATCCGAGGTTGGTCTGACAATTACTTCCTGAGGGGCGAAGCCCCGAGGGAAATATAGTAGTTTTGCCAGTCCAACCGAGGATTAATAATTCCCACTATGCTTTCGAATGAAACGCCTGATATATTTGTTTTTTATCCAACTTTTTATAATTTATAACCAAAATCTATGTGATGAGCTTGCAAAGTCCGGTTACTTGAGTTGAATTACCTACTTTTCTCTGAGCCATCGTGCTCAGCAGAACGCAGATCAGTGCCTGTGCCGACACATCGCTGGACTTGCCCGGGAGAGAGAGCGCGCTGGCCGGTGTGCCTGAGAGTTTAGCTAGATCCAGTTTTGTGAAATAATGATGTCAGACCTCGATATACTAGTATCCAAAAATATATCGAGGTATGACGTCAGAGTTGAAATATATTCGGTCACATGATGCTACTTGAACCAATAGTACTATACATGATTTACTCCATGTAGGATATAATGTATTCTATTCTATAGGCGTAAGTATTTGCATAGAAGTGTGATGAAACAAATCAGTGGCGAAGTGAGCCAAAGTTTTGAAGGGGCTAGATATGAATAATTGGGCAGATCTTTTTTTTGTGAGCGAGCAAAAAAAATTAAAATATTTAACTTTATAAATATCCAATGAAAGCATAATATTCAGAAAAAATATATTTCACCATTTTCTTTTCTACTTTCTTGGTCATAATTTATTTTTGTAGGAGAGGAGAGGGGGCAAGCGCCCGAAGACCCCCTCGCCTCATCTGTGCACTGAAGAAATTACTTTGAAACTGACTTTCCTTTGCAAGCTGCTGGATAATCTTTATATAATAGTTACCATGCAAGGACGGCTGCACTGCCGAGACTATTGAAAATAAATACATGAAAATGCACAAAATTTGTGTTTTCCCTTCTTTCCTTCCGTTTTGTTTCACCTGCATAGGAGAGTAAAATTATATTATAGGCGCTGTTTTTCTGACGGTGGCGGCATCAACACCAAATCTTAACAAAAGGTTGTGTTTTTTAAATGAAAACTTAGAAACCTAGTTCATGAAATTTGGGCATAAGGTTAATCAAGTATTGCTAAACGTCCTGCCTGAGTTTCAGGTCACTCAGTTGTTGTGTGTCCGTACAGGTTGTGTGTCCACACGATCAATGTTAGAAAGTCATTTGAAAAAAGTTAGAAGCGAAGTTTCATCAAATTTTAGTACAAAATGTTGGGAAATATAAAGAACAAAATAGAAGATGATAACAAGTATTGAATTCATATTTTTAGTGTAATCCAAAGACAAAAAGGAAGGCTTCAAAAAGATTGTTTACATTCATAATTCCGAAGCTTCGTTATTCCGAAGGTTTGGATATTCCGGAGGTTCGTTAATCTGAAAGCGAAATAAGGTTCGTTGTTCCGAAGGTCCGACAATCCAAAAATTGAAATGACGTTCGTTGTTCCAAAGGTTCGTTAATCCGAAAAGGAATAATGAGAGTCATAATTCCGAAGGTTCGTTAGTCCGAAAAAAAATGAGGTTCGTTGTTCATTTAGTTTTTTCGGATTAACGAACCTCATTTCGTTTTCGGATTAACGAACCTCATTTCGTTTTCGGACTAACGAACCTTTGGAATTATCACTCATTATTCCTTTTCGGATTAACGAACCTTCGGAATTACGCCACAAATGTTCGGATTAACGAACCCTTTTTCGATTTAACGAACATTGTGGTTCAGGCAATAATGAATTCACGTGTTTTGGAATTACGAACCTTCTGAATTACGAAGTGTAACCAAAAGATAACATGTCCGGACACTGGACCCCCTCCTATATTAGTTTTGTTTTTAAAGATCGTGATGTTCCATGAGTTTTATATTTCCCCATAAAATCCCACCTTTGTCACTCGGAATATCAGATCGACTTAACGGACACGATGTTCAGCCAGATGGAGCGTATAGTAGTGGTGGTGAAGTGGAGCCGGCACAAACATCGCTCGAAGTAACTAAACTTGTACTAGTAATGAGTGGGGCTAGGACCTAGGCCAAACATACTTAGGCTACCACAACAGGCGATAGGCTTTCTTACCCCTCCAAAGATAACTTCTTAAATTGGAGATAAAATTTTACCTTCTAGGGTGACCTTTTCTTGGACTTGCCCTATACCCTGTACCATGAACCGTTTTGGCAGTGGATATCTAAGTCAGTGGGTCGCGCATGGGATCTCATTCTTACTTCTGGTGTCCATACCACATGATTTTTCTGTGCGCGGTGGCGCATCTTTGGGCCCGAGCCGAGATAGGCCTCGACTCTAACATTAGAGTCTACGGACAAGCCCAACTCATAGTCAAGGGTTCATTACATGCAGAAACAGATCTAGAGGGGGGGTTGCAACCCCCCCAAAAAAAAAAAAAAATCTGGGGACCATTTTTTTTAAATCTTATCTTTTTTAAAAAACTTGTAATTTTATTTGATTCTATTTCTATGTATTCATTTAATTTATTATTATTATTTATTTGGGGGGAGGGTTGGGCGAACAAATGTCACATAGTCCTTTTTGCCCCCCATCAGCTTTTTTGAGGACACGGGCCACCGCGGAAGTGACAATCTAGGCCAGGGTTGCCGATTCTCATCCCCAAACAAAAATCCCCCCATTAAAAAAAAAAAAAATGGGGGATTGCAACTTAATTTTACAAATTTTCATGGGGGTTAATTTGGCAACGACCTCTATATCAAAAATAGTGGTGTTTTAGATGCAAGGAAACGCCATTTTCACACACAGATTTTCAAAAATTTTCCCTACGTGGGAGGGGGGACACCCCCCCAAACACCCTCGCTTGCTTCGGTCGCTACGCTCCCTCACATACCACCCCAACCCCCCCTTTATAAAAGCTGGATCCGCCCCTGACATGCCACAGCGCACAGAAAAACCAAGCCATTACTTAGAAGTGGTGTGTTTATATGCCTTATGGACGTGGACATCACTTGCAGAAGTGGGATCGCAGCAAGCCAGCATGCGCGACCCACTAACTCATTAACTGTCAATTCGAAATCCACTGCCAAACATGGTTCAATGGTTTAATTTACCAGTATTAATACTAACCTCGCAATGCGTGTGGGTGCCCAAGCTAAAGCTGTTTTTAATAATCTAAAAATAAAATCACGTCAATCACTGACTCAGTCTCAGACAGTCAATAATTATATAAAATTTGTCATCCAATGAAGTTTCCAATTTCAACATGCATTTTGCTCTGAGTCAGTCTGAGTATGAATTTTACACCATTTATCAAAATCTAGGCCTAAATATCAGCCTGTATAATTCATTACCATTTTAGGTGTGCACAAAAGACCAATCCCCCCTGGCCTGGCATGGGCATGGTCGACTACAGTAGGACCCTACACAAACTTGAATACACGGGACTATAAATTGCACAGCTTCTTGCAAATGCAAGTTTGGCAACGACTAACGAATTCCCATTTTGTTTTCAACGTAATTTTGAAGTCGAAAACATAGCTAAACTTACGAATGCAATGTCCGTCCACATTCTACCAATTAGAGAAGTTGTTTGCAGCTCTCGTTGACATGAATAACGTGAAATCTAAGCTAAACAAGAAAGGTTCACCAACATGCCGACCTGTGAGTGTGACCGTCCCGCGCCCGGATATCGATCGAGCGAAGATATCGGCTTGAGCAAGGTGCAGCCAATCAGCGACGATCTCATATTCCCTGCCAGAAAGAGGAGACAGAATTATTTTACATGGACGGAATTTTTTGTGATGTGACACAAAATCATTTCGTCGACGGAATTTTTTGTGATGTGACACAAAATCATTTCGTTGACGGAATAAATATTTGCATCGCAACGAAATGAATTTCGAGGACACAATTTTATTTCGTCTCGAGGAAATTGATTATAAGTGTGACACAAAATAAATTTCGTATACGAAATCAAACTGCATCATGACGAAATGAATTTCGTTGGAGTGAAACACATATTTTCCTACAGAATTTTCCTTTGGACAATTGGGGTGCTATTTCGTTAGATCAAAATTCATTTCGTGTGTACGAAATAAATTTTGTGGACCAAATTACATTTCGTCTCGACGAAAATTTATTTTGTGTGACAAGAATAATTTCGTATACGAAATAAAACTGCGTCATGACGAAATCATTTTCATACGAACAAAAAAACTTTTGTGTACGGAATGACGTGAATTGGACGGAATTTACCATCGGACATTTGGTGCGCCATTTTGTATGGCACGCCAAATGAAGTTTGTGGACGCAATTACATTTTGTCTAAACGAAATTTATTTTGTGCATTTCGTCGAGACGAAAATGATTTTGTGTGACACAAAATAAATTTCGTATACGAAATTAGAAAAGCGTCATGACAAAAAGATTTTCGTCTGAATAAAAACACATTTTGTGTACGGAATTGCTTGAATTGCACAGAATATACTGGCGTACACTTGGCACGCCATAAATAACAGGATACAAAAATCACTCGACCATGCTGCCGCTATGCGAATTCGGTGTGCGAAGATTACGTAACTTTCACCGAAATTAACGCTACACCGTAATGACGATTTCTCGTTATTTTACTACACTGTATATGGAACATTGACAGATAACATGTGTCCTAGATTATTTGAAAATAGTTTTAAGGCGGAAATAAAATAACCTTTCTTTTCTTCGCACAATGTACGATGATAGCTTGTTCTTGAATCCGACCCGACATGAAATGACGCAAAATATTTGGCATGTTAATAGATAAAATAGGCCGTAGATTTCTAAATAGTTATGAGGCGGAAAGCATCTGACTGCCTTTCGCAATAATCTACGGTATTTTCAAACAATGTACGATTATCGCTTGTGTTTATTTCTGCTCCGACACGAAATAAAGGCATAAATGTACGAAATATTGAGCCAAAAACTGTCTAATAAATGATTTTATAAATACTTCTAGTACGTTTCAAGGTGGAAGAATTCATATATATCTAATTAACCCTGCTTAAAACTTAACTATTTCTTCCACCAATGCACGATAATCGCTTGTTCCTGTTTTAGAATGATACAATTCACCTTGCCATTAATTTGATGGTTCAAATTACTAAATTTGTGATTTTATGCCATAATATTTGATGCAAAAGAATTCAAGTAATTTCATTTCATTTTATATAATCATTGGATTATTTTGTCGCAGCAGGTGAGTGTAATGGTGCTTCTTCGCAATTCATTATGTTTCCATACTCGTGCAATGTATATACAATTAATCAATTTAGAAGCCCATTGTAGCGAGTAGTCTGAAAAACGCTCAAGCGCAATGAAAAGAGCAGGATCTTTCGCAGAATAGTCATGTCCGCTACGCCCATGACCCTTCAATGATAATTAATCAATATAATCTACGTCGGATACTTTCTTTGAAAAGAACTTGCCGCGCATTATATTGTGAAAGCAAATGGCCGCTTTGATCTTTAATGACTTAAACAGCACCATTGTTAGGTATTTAATCAGTTAATCTTAAAAGAGGATAAGAAAGAACATCCTGTGGAGTCTACTTTTTTGCCCTCTTATAATATTTTAATGCTTTTAAAAGTCATCCAACACTAGAATCTTTTGAAAAATTGTTCGGCGATTTCATGTAAACGGGGGGGGGGGGGTCGAAAATTATTAGACCTATAAAATCCTGGGCACGTTGAAACCAACAAAGTATGTATAGCCCTTTGGTATAATTATGTACATATATATTTTTAGGGCGGTAATGTCAATAGGCATCTAAAAAGAATACCTTGTTAGAAGGCGGGATTATTAGAACTTTGATTATAACTTACCTTTTGTATCGGCGTGGGGATACAAAATCTTTGGAAATTGTTAACATAATTAAAAGAAAGATAAACTTAAAATCGGGGGGGGGGGGTATACAACCAAGTCCATACTAGTGAGGGCACTAATAGATTTACCCGGGGCCACAATGCCTAGCTGCCCTATCAGCTACTTTAAAAGATATGCCTCATTATATTGCTATATAACTAGATCAAATTTCATTTGGCCTTTGTAAATGGTGCAAGCACGAGAACACGACACGAAGCGCGCTTGAATTTTCTATAAGGCATATCTTCAACAATTTTGATAGTTTTGACATTTAGAGAACGTTCGTAAATAATCAAATGAATTAAAGCTTCCATTTGTTGGGGGAGCCAGGGAGAGGGTGGGGTGTATGACATTTTGTGTCCCCTACGCTTAACTGACTTTTGGAAGGACGTGTTCTCCCCCCCCCCCCCGACATGTTTGATGTCCAACTACCCAAAACATATAATGGTCGGCTTGGTCGCTATTTTTTTAAATCCCGTTCTTTAAATTTTCATGATCTACTTTTCATACTTGTTTTTTTTTTCACATCTTTCAATTCATTGTATTTGCGTTCTTTTCTCTGTTTTTAAACTTTCTTTTGCTCTCGCGATTTTTCAAATTACATTTACAAAATTATAATAACCCGAACCACTTTTGAAATATAATGTTCGTCTGTTTATTGCGTGCTCATTGTAGTTTCCTGTTGGGGTTATTTTTGCACCATTTGGAATAACGTCAACCTGGTCAGGCTTCCTGCTTTCACTCCTGTTCAAAGAATTCTTGTAATTGTTATTTTTGCCAAGAAAAGCACAAAGGTCGTCCTGACAAAAAAAAACGAGATGGTAACGTAAATGTTTTCAATTAAGCTCAGGGTCAATGAATTCGATCATGGGCACTTAATCACTCCTTTGTGAAATGACGAAGTGCCAGTTGCCCGAACTTGTCACAATAGCTCTAATTCTATAAGGAATTAAATCTATTGTTCCTTCGCATTTCATCGTTGAGAGGATAAAAGCACATTTGCAACATATTTTGCAGCTCTAACCTTGTTGACAAATTAGACACAGAAGAAAAGTGACGCCTATTGGACAAAATTGTTTAAAAAAGACGAGATGTCAAATAATCATCAACAATTGCGTATGCATCAATTAACTAGAAATGGCACGAAAGTGGCAATGATATTGCATGGAGTGGAAATAGAACATGTCGTCCCTTTTTCAGTCCACGTTCATTTACCGCCATGTGCTGTGTATATAGAGCAACATAAAATTCTGAACGCAAAATATATTTTGTCATATTATCATTATATATGTATTACTGTTTTTTTAATCCCCTTGCCCGCCATCCGGGGTAGGAGGATGGGCGGCGGCAGGGTAATTTTGATTACGGGGAGGAGTAACTTTTATTGTATACTTAATTTCATATCGGGTCGGATCAAGAACAAGCAATAATTGCATCTTGTTAGAAGATGTAGATATTATAGCGTAGTGCGAATTATATTCTTTCCGTTCCAAAACTCTTCAGAAGTATATTTTTAATAATTCAAGATCTTTATGAACTCGATATTTGTCAGTTTTATGTCGGGTCGGATCTCTTTCCGATTCGAAACCTTTTAGAAGTATCAGCTAGATCGAAACTCTGTATATAGGTATATCTATAATTTTCTTAAAGTCGACCATCATTTTATAACGGGTCGGACCAAGAACAACAATCGTATGTTGTTGGAAGATATAGGTATTCATAGCCCAACAATAATCAATTATTTCCACATCGAAAGTCTTAAAATATATTTTTATTGACAGACGATATCTTTTAACTCGATATTCCATACTGAAATACTTTCATCTCATGTCGGATTGGATCAAGAATAAGAAATTTTGCGACTTTTATTCCATTAAAATATTGCCTTTTCGACTTTGTCGGGAAAATTAGTCATTTCATTTTTTTCTGACAGAACATGGGTTCGTCCATATACGGGAATATCAGTTATTTAAATCGTTTACACTCGCATTAAATTTAAAATCATGCGTGATCGATCCTGCATTAATTTGAGATGTTTGTAACTCCATTTCATTTGCCTTTCCGATATTGCCGGGAAAGTGTCATTTACGTTCTCAGAGAACATGAATTCAGTCCTGAAGATATATGAAATTTATCTTAAATTGTTTGCACCTCAAAACAATCGCTCTTACATCAACACATGATCAATCGGAAATGATGGCGAAAATCAAAGAACGACAGAGATATTCCATGCATCCAACAATGGAATCGGTTCGCGAAATATACGCAGTAGCACCCATTCATCATGTTCATAATAAAATATAGAGGGTGAAGAGTTTCCTCATTTGAATAAAAACATGCGGCACTAAAAAAAGGATTGTCACATGTATCAGTTCCTATTATGTGTGTAATGGCCCTAGCCTATTTATTCACAAAATGTTGCTAAACTAAAAAAATAGGCCTCAAATGATTGGATTTAAATACTGCAGTATGGAAATTACAATGAGTATCATACAGTTTCACTTTTTTTTTCAAAACTTTGATGTTTTGTATGGGATGTCATCTGGATCCCAAGCGTTTTCTTTTTCTTCATTCAATGTTTTTTTTTAATAAGAAAAAAAAAACTATGGACTACTAAACCGCACATCCGGGTTTTTTTATTATTGTTCCTGCTCGAAATGATATAGAGCGATCAAAAGACGGCGTTTGTAATTTGCATTCGACCCTTAACGCCCCCGCAATCCCCCCTTCCCCCTCTGCGTGTGGTCTTTAGCGTCACTAGGGAATTAACGCACTATAGAAAACCGGTGGATGAAAGGCTGATCGGATTTAATCCCGTGCCTAGAAAGACAGTATTGAAGATTATTGATACTGAAAAGCACTGATTTTTATACCGAGACTTAAACCTCGGTCACATTTGATGTACGGCAGCCGTAAGGCGAATTAAAACAGCCGTTTATTCATTTGTTTTATATACAAACCACCTATATGCAGCTGGTTCAAAAATGTTAAAACGGCTGTTTCCGACTCGCCGAACAGCCGCCATAGAGCAAATGTGACCGAGGTACAAATGGTAAAAAAAAATTGACAAGCAAAAAAAAGTCTTCACATAGGAGAGGGGTCACTTATGGCTCGTCAGGGATCACTTTGGACTCGTCAGGGGGGGGGGGCAGGGATACGTCACTTGCATGTGTTGTGACTCGTCAGGGGGGCAGTCTGCCCCCCCCCTTATTAGGTACATGTACGCTAATGGTGCTGATCGTTGACTTTGGCCGGTTTATTAGGTCCGGTAAGAGGTAAAGGGTTGGAACAATTTTTTTAAACGTCTCAGATTAATTGAAAATCGTTCGAGACAGAAATTATTTCAAAATTGTTTTGATTTGGAAATTATATTGAAATAATTTAATTTCCTTTGAGAATAAACACTCTCCTAAAAAGAAGTACAATTCACTTATCTTTTCAATTAAGTCAGAAATATAAGTCCTAAATGCATTAGATAAATGGTCTGAACTCTCAGATCACAGCTCATGATCGATCGGAACGTATTTCAAAATTGTTTTGAGGTGGAAATTATATAGAATTTATTTCAGATACCATAAGCTCTTTTTCCTGAAATAAATATTATTCGCTTCTCTTTCCAATAAAAGGGAAATACGTTGGAATAAAAGTACTCAACATCTTAGTCTTAGATTAATGCACGATCGTTCGAGACGTATTTTTGAAATTGTTTTGAAGTGGAAATTATATATCATGAAATCAATTAAAACCTTCCAATGTAAACTTTTATTCTCCTGGAAAAAATACAATCGCGTATTTTTCCAAAAAAGTCCAAAAGAAGCAGATTGCGTTTCCAATAATTTTCTAGAATCAAAAGTGCCTACAATATCAAAAATTCGGCATAAGTTAAACAAAAAACCCAACATAAATATACCCAAACAATTTATACGATGTCAGAAACAAAATCGAAATGTCAAAAAATCAAAACAAAAATATCATAAAAGGAAGTATTTCAAACCAACATAAAAAGTAAGACAGTATGTCTAACAAAAGAAAACGAAGTAGACATTTTGTTGATTTGCGATTTAGCGTGTTTAATGATATGACGTCATTATCATTCTCCAAAATTTAGTTTGCCGTTGATATCAATGTTCGCACTAATTTAGTTACATTCGGGCATCATATTCATATTGTGTCATTTTATCTGGCCTCTGTCAGAAAAAAAGTAAAGTAAAAATATTAATCTTCCCGTGGCAAAGATGAATAGGCCTACCCCTCTAGTTATACACTCTTGGCGGACATTATCCGGCGAGTTGGATGATATAGGCCTATTCATACCAAGATGTCTCAAACTATGGCCTTAATAGAGGTAAAAAAAAAACTATGCATGGGTACCATTCGTGCAACTGCTCGATCATTAATATTCTTTTTAAACGAACGGTTTGTCTGTCTTGCGCTTCTTGATTTTCATGCTCGGGAATTAATATTTTTGTCAGTGCCAAGAAGCAACGTTGACGGGATAAAATAGGCGTGTAATCCATCTGTATCCGGTCCCAAAATCATACGTTAAAAAAAGGTCATTAATTCAACTTATTTTTCATGTGTGAATCTTCCGTGTCAATCTCAACTCGAAAGCTGCAACATTTTCGAAATCGGCAGTATTTCTATTGATGGCGTTAATTTTCAGTTCAGTTCGTTGACAACGGAAACTATTGAGAACCATCGACTTATCGAGATCGAGAATTTTTGTCATATTCATAATTATGCGCACGTGTTGATATATTCTATCACTAGCTAGCTGTAGTCATTTCCAATAGAGCGTGCTTGCATGAAATGCTTCGATACGGACATAAAAGAGGAACGCCTTTCATTATCATGCTTTTAAATATAATAATTTGAAGTCGAGTAGCACGACAAGTGGAACTAGTACAGGCACCACGACGTACATGTTACTCTTCATTCCGGGTCTTCATTCCAGAGCGAGTCGCGGAATTGAAGGCTAGCCGTGGCCGGCGCGGGGTGAGATTGCCTTTGCGAATTTTGATAGAAATGGGGGGCAGCGACAGCGCAGCTAGCGGCCGCTAGCTGCCGCTAGATGCAGCGAGCTGAGGATTAAATCTGTAATCAAATGTAACATAAAGTATGGCAGCGAGCGGCAGCAGGCACAGGGGGAGCTGCGAGAGCGGATGTGAGTTCTATTGTGCTTTAATTATCGCAGCTAGCTGCCGCTGGCCGACGCTATTATCCCGTCTTAGAGTGTGCAAGCGTACGCTCGCGGGGTGCACGCTGCCAATGCAATATGGATGGGCTCCCTAAACATAATTCAATGACACATTGCTCCCTATATAGGTTAAAAATTGCCATCAGTTCATGCTACAATGGTAAGATATGCCAAGAATCCACCTCTGTCTATTGAGACTATAGCTTTAAAATGTAATTGATACCAATGTTAAGAGTGAAAGCACTTTTGTCAATAATTTTATAAAGACATAGGGAAACCAGAGGTCCAAAAGATATCAACAGTGTGTATGGGTATTCAATAAAGGGGAAATTTCTCATGATATTTTAATTTTCAAATATGCAATACCCCTAATTCAATGAAATCTTTTTAGAATACAATACTTTATTTTATGATAAATTTTTCTGAAAGTTGCTTCGAACATGCAACCAATTTAAATTCAAAACCAAAAACAAAATGGGGTTATGTATGTGATAGGGCATACATTTGTTTACAAACATGTGGAGGTAGAAGTTTACCGTGCAATGTAAATATTCAGTTTTTGAATTGAATCATGTGATATTGATTATAAGAGAAAGTACTAGCCCCAGATTAACATTGGATACTGTGTACTAGGCCATTACAAGAATTTTGCATAATTGATAGAAATGCAGAATACCGTATAGGTGGCACAAATATCTGAGAAGTGTTTATATGGTGGTCACATGTGTTTATTGTCGTAAACAAAAGCTTACAAGACAGTTTTTGGTCTTCTACCCCCCCCCCCCCGGTGATGGGGGAGGTATGTCTTGAAATATGACACCGAGAGAGCAAGGCCCATTTTCTTTATAAATATGTCTGATATAGTGATTAGATTTGATTTATGCTTATTTCAGATATAAGTCATGGCATGTCACAGAAAATTCCAGATTTCTTTGTATAGAAGTCGGAATGAACATATTGCAGCTTTATTATTTTACCTTAAAAAAGTTAAATGCAATTTGGTTAATTAATTTTAAGAACTTAATTTCTTTTCTATCTGATGTTTTATTGTTAAGGGATGTTATTTCTTAAAATAAACACCAAATAATGTACATGGTTTATTTGTCAAATATTTGACTCATTTATGCATTTTAATTTTCTATGCATGTTCACATAGTCAAATGTTGCCCCTCCCGTCTACATTTGGAAGGTATTAATACACTAATTTAGCTAAAATGATTTGGGAAATATCTTTACACAATTAGAATTTTTTTCAAAGGCAGTTTGACAACTTATTACACCTGTATCATTTTATGTCACAATGGGTATGATTTTTTGCATGGTAATTTACAATGTCAACTATAATATTTTAGGCCTCAGGTATGTACGTTGGTTTTGAAAATAGAAAATGAATTAATTGGGTTTTGTAGTTTACATAATGATTTGAATAATTGTGAAATTTACTTTTAGGTAAAAATTACATAAGAGTTATGAAGTTCAAATTTAATATCACTTTACATAATTTCTGTAAAACATTCAAGTTAGATAATATTTACACAATGAATTGGGTTTTGTAGTTTACATAATGATTTACATAATATTTGTGAAATTTGCTTTTAGGTAAATATTACATAAAAGTTATGAAGTTCCTATTTAACATCACTTTTTACATAATTTCTGTAAAACATTCAAGTTAGGTAATATTTACACAGTAAACTGGGTTTTGTAGTATACATAATGACTTCATAATATTTGTGAAATTTGCTTTTAGGTAAATATTACATAAAAGTTATGAAGTTCCCATTGAACATCACTTTTTACATAATTTCTGTAAAACATTCAAGTTAGGTAATATTTACACAATAAATTGGGTTTTGTAGTTTACATAATGATTTACATAATATTTGTGGAATTTACTTTTAGGTAAAAATTACATAAAAGTTATGGAGTTCCTATTTAACAGCACTTTTCACATAATTTCTGTAAAACATTTAAATTAGGTAATATTTACACAATAAATTGGGTTTTGTAGTTTACATAATGATTTACATAATATTTGTGAACTTTACTGTTAGGTAAAAATCACACAGAATTTATGGAGTTCCTATTTTACATCACTTTTTCATTTTTTCTGTAAACATTTCTCTGTGTGTATTTGTGCCTGCTGGATCTGAGGACACAACTGAATTTGAACAGAAGTTTATATCAGACATTTCCAGTATCTTTTTACTAAGTTTTTATCATTGAAAAGGGGTTTACATTTCACTTTTCATTTAATACTTGTTTCTTCACACTTTTCCCAAGCTTAGCAATGATTAACAAAATGAAAATCAAGCTTTAGCAATTCCATGTAAATCACAGCTCAGTGTAAAGCAAATATCGTCACGATGGCCTCTGTGTGTAAGGGAGTGGGGTGGGGCGAAATGCACTCTTCGAAGTGTTTTGGTCAAGGAAACAAGTCAAACAAGGTAGACGATATCTTCAAATCAATTTTACTTGCTAAATATCATATGTTCTTCATGACTAAGGTCTACTTTTATTCGCATAACTTTTTCACAGTTCTGCGCAAATTATTTTTCACTAACTTTTCAAAAGTAAGTTGTGCTCACTCAAGTGGAAATATTTTTCGACAGTATATCGTCATTTGCTTTGATAGATCTGTACCAATGTTAAAATGTGGAAAAATCTTCAGGATATTAAAAATGTATGATTTTACAGGATTTTTCCAAGGTGTAAACTTTTTTTGATACGCACTGTATATATGATTTTTATCTCAAGTAACAGCATTTAATGCATGATAATATCTAAATCAATATTGTTGGGTCTTTTCTTTCCAGCGATAGGCCGCTCACCTCAATGCTATAATAAATACTATTAACTATTAGCTTAATCTTTTGAAAATGGGAAGGATAGTTCTAACTTTCATGTCACAGCTAGCATCATCTGAAAGCATTTCCAAACAGCAGAGGGATGATGATGAAGTGAAGGCCATCATTAGAGCTGCATGTACCTCAACTTCAACAAAGGTGAATTCCCGTTATATCAGTAATTACCTCTCATTGCAAGTTGCAAGAATCTCTTGAGATGCTAATGCTGCAGGACAAAACTTAATTTCTACTCTCTGCCGTAGGTCACCCATGATGCTACTTCTACTAGGTATCAGTTTGTACAAGGATCATATATTTGCTTCGGAATAACTGAGTGTTATCATGCACAAATTAGGCACATGATAATGAAATTCAAAAGGAGATAATAGCATAAAAGTACACATCCATCAACCTAACAAAACTCTTACAGCACCACGTCAAGTTCTTGAGAATCAAGCTATGCAACATATCAGTAATTATGTAGACCCTGGTCTGATATCCCTTGACAGAACATTTTAGGCTTTCATTGAATGGGCCAGATCAAAGTCCTGAAAATGTCAGAAGGTTTTCAAGAGTTTCATTACTCTTTGCTGAAGTTGAGACGCTTAACTTCAATTACTATGACAAAAGCTGTAGCTCTAATGATTGCCCTTTTTGAATTCTTCATCATTGTCCCTGGCTATATGAAAATATTCTTGGATGATGCTTGCTATTAGAGTTAGGCCTATCCTTTCCATTTACAGATTAAATTATAGTTTATAGTATTGTAGCATTTGATGTTAGTGACCTATTACTACAGATAAATTAGTACCTTGATTTAGATTTATGAAATGCATATGTAAATGCTGCTACTTTAGACAACTTACCATTTTTAATTATATTATACATGATTTTTAAAACATTTTTGGCAATGCATTACTACAATATATATTGAAAAGTGCTATTTGATCTCGATTTCACCTCGAACTTGTATTTTGACGTCATCATTGGTCAAGTAATCAACTATTTAATTTGTGTTCAAATTTGTGTTCTGTGCATTTTGACACCAAGATCACCAACCTGCGCCTCTTCATCTCTCAGATATACCATTATACCGTATATGGTACATGTATATAATTTTTAAAAGGTCAATGACCTTTGAAAGGCTTTGACCTTTAATGTTTTTGTTTAATGTGCATTCTGGGGACTTAATTTCATTTTAAGAACCTCTGCATTTTGACACCAAGATCACCAACCTGTGCCTTTTCATCTCAGAGATACCATTATATCTCATATGGTATATAATGTAAAAAATGGTCACTGACCTTTGAAAGGCTTTGACCTTGAATTTCATCAGTGAATGAGCATTGTAGGTACTTGATTTGATTTTATTTGATCTTCTTGTAAGAATTTGTGCGTTTTGACACCATGACCACCAACCTGTGATATTTTATCTGGGAGATACCATGATACAGTATATTTAAAAAGGTCATTGACCTTTGACCTTGAAAAAACACTTTCCCCATACCGTATTCTTCCTAACTTTTTTTGGTAAATGTTGACACCCATACCTACTCAAATCAATCAAAAAACCATTTCCAATAATTTTATTCCAGATGGTTACTAATTATGGGATACTAAATGTTTCATTTTCTTATTTCAATTTATTATAATGCAATATGAACATTTTATGTAACGGTTAAGACATAAAAGCATATTGATTATATTTTGTATGATAAACCGCTTGCAATTTGCAAATCTCTATTGTTTTAAGTTCAATAGTGAGAAATATCTGTCAAAAGATATAAACATGGCAAAAGATATTTTAAAAGTTTCTTTTTTAACTCTGGGGACGGTTTGCTTTTTGTACACAGCAATTGCATGATGCTGCAATGCGAAATAGCCGTGTGTAACAGCTTTTAACATTTTTTTTTTATTTCTGCTTCTATTTTCAGTTAATAAACGGGATGATAATTTCCCAAATGAGGGGTATGATGTTGTAGGAAACACGCATGAAGGAATCTAATTTCGTTTTCACTTTTGTTGATTTTGTCGTTTTTGTCTCACCTGCGAAGCAAAGTGAGACTATAGGCGCCGCTTTTCCGACGGCGACGGCGGCGGCGGCGTCAACATCAAATCTTAACCTGAGGTTAAGTTTTTGAAATGACATCATAACTTAGAAAGTATATGGACCTAGTTAATAAAACTTGGCCATAAGGTTAATCAAGTATTACTGAACATCCTATTAAAGTTTCATGTCACATGACCAAGGTCAAAGGTCATTTAGGGTCAATGAACTTAGACCATGTTGGAGGAATCAACATCGAAATCTTAACCTGAGGTTAAGTTTTTGAAATGTCATCATAACTTAGAAAATATATGGACCTAGTTCATGAAACTTGGACATAAGGTTAATCAAGTATCAATGAACATCCTGCATGAGTTTCACGTCACATGACCAAAGTCAAAGGTCATTTAGGGTCAATGAACTTTGGACGAATTGGGGATATCTGTTGAATTCCCATCATAACTTTGAAAGTTTATGGATCTGATTCATGAAACTTGGACATAATAGTAATCAAGCATCACTGAACATTTTGTGCAAGTTTCAGGTCACATGATCAAGGTCAAAGGTCATTTAGGGTCAATGAACTTTGGCCGAATTGGGGATATCTGTTGAATTCCCATCATAACTTTGAAAGTTTATGGATCTGATTCATGAAACTTGGACATAATAGTAATCAAGCATCACTGAACATTTTGTGCAAGTTTCAGGTCTCATGATTAAGGTCAAAGGTCATTTAGGGTCAATGAACTTTGGCCGAATCGGGGGTATCTGTTGTATTACCATCATAACTTTGAAAGTTTATTGGTCTAGTCCGTTAAACTTGGACATTAGAGTAATCAAGTATCACTGAACATCCTGTGCGTGTTTCAGGTCACATGTCCAAGGTCAAAGGTCAATGAACTTTAGCCGAATTGGGTGTATCTGTTGAATTACCATCATAACTTTGAAAGTTTATGGATCTGATTCATGAAACTTGTACATAAGAGTAATCAAGTATCACTGAACATCCTGTTCCAGTTTCAGGTCACATGATCAAGGTCAAAGGTCATGTAAGGTCAATGAACTTTGGCCATGTTGGGGTTTTTTTGTTGAATAACCATCATATCTCTGTAAGTTTATTGGTCTAGTTCATAAAAAGAGGACATAAGAGTAACCATGTATCACTGAACATCTTGTGCGAGTTAGAGTAGTATGCAAAGTCAGCACTGCTGCTATATTGAATCGCGTGATGCAGGTGAGACGGCCAGAGGCATTCCACTTGTTTGTATATTCCATAGCTGTTTTACCATGAAAACTGTCATACAGCTTAGTGTCTTATTGTGCTGTTCAAATTAATTAAATATGATTTCAATACACACTGAAGTGTAGGATTGTAAAGTAATTTTGAATTCATTTTCATGCTACTATCTTATCAGATTGAGATTCTTGATCTCAGAGAGAATCTCAGTCAACGTCCGTTTGCATGCGTGATCTCGCTAAGTTCATCTGTAAGATGAATCATCTAGAGAAGCTCAAACTCTACGGTCAGTATCATGATGACTTCTACTCAACAGCATCATCGATGGCATCAACTACAAAGGTAATATATAGTAAGAGGTCTTTATACGTAAAGGGTCAGTAATGAAACCATAATGCTCTTCAAATTGTCTATTGATGATGCGATGCCCTTTATAAATTAAAATTGCCAGTATCACTTTGCAATGAATCTTTTCTTGAATTGTTATTGAAATCAATTGTAATTTAATAGTCAATAGTCAACAGGTCCTTACCAAAGAAAATTAAGGAATCATTCCATAATTGTTTCTCTTTTCATTTTTATTTCTTAGAATCTGCGAAAAACAGATTTATCAATAATGCCCCCATTAACTACTTTATGTGGCCAAATTCTCTCAATCAATTAACGTAGCTTCTAAATTGTGCTTGATGCAACCGAATTATATCCCACGAAAAAAATATTTAGAATTATTTTCTTTTTCTGTTTTATTTATCAAATTGATTCTTCACTCGCGTAAATGAGGTCCAAGTAGTGGGGGATGATAAAAAAATATAAATTTTAATGACATCCCACACCAAGGGCTATGTATAAGGGTACATATGTACATAATACTACAATTTTTCATATAACGATGTCTTCGTGGCTATCATGGCTATAAAGTAATGATTTACAATTAATATCAATATGCGAGCGAGCGAAACGATTGATCAAATTTTCAGTAGTTGTAAAATGATTCCCAAAAACCTTTTTCAAGTGGTGTGTCTTTTATCACATCACGGGCAATGTACACGTGTGTATATACTTTGTGTACTTTGTGTTAGCTTATAACTATATGAATATCAAAATGCGAGCGAGCAAATTTTAAATACTAGTAGTTGGAGAATAGAATGATGACCAAAAACCGTATTCCAAGTGGTGTGTAATTATGGGAGAAATCCAGCGAGTGAACGTAGTGGGCGAGCCTTGGAAAGTTGTTTCAGTCGTTTAAAATGTTGTGAATAGTACAGAGGATGATAAAGGTAAATTATCAATAAATTGAACTACAGAAGAAAGGGGAAAACATATGAAGAGTAAATAAGTATGACAGTCAATATTTTGTGCAATGAAAACTCATTTCCTCACTGGTCAGAGGTGACATGAGAATGAAAAGGAGAATCATTATTATGGGACTAAGGGTGATAATGAATGAAATGATTATTGGTCATTACAGCCACAATATAAACTTCCAAGAACGAATAAATATCACAATGGTGAAAATTAAAAGAAGAATATTGCAGAAAGGAAAGATTTTGAATTATCTTAAAGATTGTATTGGGAGGTGATGCATCATTCATGTTTTTTTAGATTGTTATGGAATTAAATGTAATTAAGTGTCTCCTACAAAAGGGTGAAATTGTAAAGTGTGTGGTAAGTATTGCTGTCCCAACTTCCCTCGTTGTGTTTCATTATTGGCATTGATTTGGTCAGTATCTCATCGTACTGTTAACCTGAAGTAGAGAGTATGCCTGTATCTTTGTACAAATTATCCCCGCTTCCACAAAGACGCCAAGATAGTATGACCCCTTCCCGTCACGTCAGTGTATTCAAAGATTTTTTGACTGGTTTATGCTCAAAGTTATAAACATATTCAAATGACATTTGTAGCAACTAAAAGCATTAACAGTACATAGTAATGATCATTAATCGTCTCTGTTCCAAATTGTGCCCCCGCGCTCCCCCCCCCCCCTGACTGAAAGTGATAACGTGGTTTTTTTTCTTGTGAAATTTATTTTGTACAAAGTAACCTTACATTTGGGGTAATAATCTTCTTTTTTTGGAGGGGGGGTTAGATTTCTCGGGGGAAATGCCCCCCCCCCCCCCTTGGAAAGTCCTGGATAAGCCCCTGGTCCGCCTACTTTTGGGGAGAGATTTTTCACCCATGGCGGGAGTTGTTCTTTTCTCTTTATTTATTTCTATTCATTCTGATATTGTACTTTGAATATTGTATGATGATTATTTTCAGTGTACATATATATAATATTGTTACGAGTATCATGTTCCTGAAAATGGAATGAACAAATATGTAAAAATAACTTTCCGGTAACCTGAAATTGCAATGTTAAACATATACCCTGAACAATTATCTAAATAATACTAATTCTTTTACCATGATTACTGAAATATCAGATCTGTGTATTATTTCGTAAATACAATCAACGACAGGTAATTACAATGCTCATAGTTACAAGTGATTTTAACTTTCATTTGATATTACTATTATAGCAAATAGACACTCTTGATCTCTATGCTGATCCCAGTGAACGTCCGTCTGCATTACGTCACCTTGCTCAGTCCCTTTGTACATGTTGTAAGATGAATCAGCATCATGATGACTTCTACTCTTCATCATCCTCGATGGCCTCGACTGCAAAGGTAATATCTAGAAGGAGGTACTTACATTCAGAAGTAGCAGTACTTGAAATCAAATCATAGATTTGTTCCCCCCCCCCCCTTTTTTTCTCTACTAACACCAACTTTAAAAGGTGTGGTAATGTTGCGGTCCTATTGAAAATCATTTTTTGTATACATATATTAGGATTTGAGGTTTTTTCAGTTCTTTGTATAAGTCCTGATTTTGGATGACTATGTAGTTGGTCGCTTAAGAATATCATTATTTCACCTTTTGATAGTCAAACTACAGTTATGGCACAGGGGCATGTCCGTCTGAAAATAGAGCAAAGATATACGTCGAAATCGTCTTGAAGTGCGGTATAGTAGAAAGTGAACATCAGAGTAGGCCTACAGATGAAATGATACAGCAAAATGTTTTTTTTATTTAAAAAAATAAGATAAATGCAAAACAGAAAGAAATGGTTGTCTTCTTTCTCCCTTTTTTTTCGGGGGGGGGGGAATTTTGCCTCTCATGCCATGCCCGCTCCCTTAAAGTATTTTGGTTCATTCCTCCACTGAATTTGATTGCACTGATATATGTACTAGGGAGTGAAAGAGAAATGTGTTTATCTTCTTCAGCCATGAATGTCTAGCCCGTTTTAGACATAATAATGATTATTATAATGATAATAATTATGATAACAATAATAATGTTAATATATTTACCAAATGACGTCACTTCATCTTAATGCTCTTCGAATAGTTGCAATGCATAAAAATGAAAACAAAATAAGCTTATTTCCTGCCCGTTTCCCCCAAATCGGACGTCAAATAGAACTCTGTTCAATTTTATAAACATCTTTATGTACACATCGTGATCGGCATGTAAAGGAGGAAACTGATAAAGCAATCCCTTACATTTTTTTTATTTTGCATGATATATGTCTATTTTTCGCTCTCATTACAATGTTGAATAATGTTTGATTTCTTTCTGATCGAGGTAAATTTCCATTGTTGTGAACTATTTTGATTTAATGAAGTGTTACTGTACTGTGAAAATAAAATATTGCATAATTCGAACAAAATATACAAATATTTATCTACAAAATCGAATATCCCGTTTGTATGCCATGCATAGAAATGTTTTGTGGAAAAAAATATACGAACTTTTAGTGCATAGCTTTCTAGTTTTACATCCAGTTTTGATTGAATTACAGATTCTACTCTTAATTTTGTTCCATTTCATTTTGTTGTGCAATTACTGATCTTCTGTTTGTATTCATAAAATGAAGTATGTTTTTGTAAGAACATGTTGGTTAATGTGAATTTATCATAAAAAATACATTTTGGGGTGCAGAGAAGTGAATACAGAATCAACCTTGGTGTTCCTTGAAATTATGATTAACCTGATAAAAAAATACAATCTTAGTATTTTTCTTGTGATATGGTATGTGTTTTTTCTTTAGCTTGTTATATTGTTTCTCTCTCTCCTGTTCTATTTTGATAATTGTCAGCTGATGGGGTGGTAGTTGATAGATATCATGTTTCCACTAGCATGATCTCTTGTTATTTTTCATTTATTTATTTATTTATTTTGCATCTATCGTAGGATGAATGCAACACGAGGTCAACTGTGACTAATCTGACCGTTACTGATATGGCACTAAGAGAATGGCAGGATTGTGGTTCGATGTTTGACAATGTGAAGAGGATCACCATACAGGTATGGCCCAAGATCAGATGTGACGTCATCCAGAGGATCCATCTACCAGCAGCGACAGAGCTCACTATTCAAACATATGAGTATGGTTGTTACCCAGCTTCTCTCCACGATGATCCCACCTCACTACCCAATGCTCTCCACACGGTCTCATCTCAGCTTGTCAAGGTCACATTCCTAGAACTCGACATCGGTAACTATCAGACCAAACGCATCATTCAAGCTTTCAAATCAACACACGATCTCAAAAATCTGAGGATCCTGGGGTGAGCTATCTTTCCTTTATTTCTATCATCTTTTGATTAGCGATGATCATTTATTGATTTGATTTGAGGTTAAGTTTTTGAAATGTCATCATAACTTAGAAAATATATGGACCAAGTTCATTAAACTTAAACATAAGGCTAATCAAGTATCACCAAACATCCTGCATGAGTTTCACGTCTCATGACCAAGGTCAAAGGTCATTTAGGGTCAATGAACTTTGGCCGATTTGGGGGTATCCGTTGAATTACAATCAAACTTTAATAGTTTTTTAATCTGATTCATGAAATTTCGACATAATAGTAATCAAGTATCACTGAACATGCTGTGCAGGTTTCAGGTCACATGATCAAGGTCAAAGGTCATTTAGGGTCAATGAACTGGCCGAATTGGGGTATTTGTTGAATTACCATCATAACTTTAAAAGTATGTTGGTTTAGTTCATAAAACTTGGACATAAGAGTAATCAAGTATAACTGAACACCCTGTGCGCATTTTAGGTCACATGACCAAGGTCAAAGGTCAATGAACTTTGGCAATAATGGGGGTATCTCTGAATTACCATCATATCTTTGCAAGTTCATTGATATGACTTTTGAAACTTGGACATAAGAGTAATCAAGTATCACCGAATATCCTGTGCAAGTTTCAGGTCACATGATCAAGGTCAAAGGTCATGTGAGGTCAATGAACTTTGGCCACATTCGGGGTATTTGTTGAATTACCATCCTATCTCTGTAAAGTGTATTGGTCTAGTTCATAAAACGTGGAAATAAGAGTAACCAAGTATCGCTGAACCTCTTGCGCGAGTAATAGTAGTTTTCAAAGTCAGCACTGCTGCTATGTTGAATCGCGTGATGCAGGTGAGACGGCCAGAGGCATTCCACTTGTATAATACTGGTACTGCTTAAAATATTCGAACGAGAATTACCGGAATGATTTATTGTCTTGCGTTTATTTTGGGGGTCAGTTTGTTTTGCTGGGCCATGCTGGAAATGGATGGGTAGATGCTCTTCTGCTAAAAATGACAACACCTTGTCTTTGCATTTTATTTTCTTTTTAATTTTATGCACATCTTATGTTCTATATACTTACATTTTAACCTATCAAATGGGTATTCATGTCTTGTAGGTCCATTATTTAACCTTATTTTGTCCCCGCCTTTGCAGGTGATTTTACTTCACTTTCCCTAGAGCCAAACCACAAAATATCAGCCTCCCCATAACACGCAAAACAATTTAATCCAACGAATGCGTCTTCTCTCCATGTTAATACTACTAGATTCATAAGATGTGGGACTGATGAGAGCTTAGATCCTTCTAGCATTGATTCTAATGATGAACATAGGATACAGGTGGAGATAGTACATGGCAAACCAGAGAGGTAAGTCATCAGACCTCATTTTATCAAATATTTTCTTTTCTTTCTAATTGTGCAATCAGATCCCCAGATCCCCTCTCTAAAGGAATTATCTAGGTGTTTGGTAACTACACAATTATATAATATAAAAGTTATTTTACACTTCTACACTTTCCACGGAAAGCTGGCTAGAGACCATTATATTTTCCAATAAATTTTGTGAAATATAAAACCGATCGTCGACATGTCCTTATCATTCTAATCTCATCATAATTCATAATAAATATTTTGACAGAAAGTATGTTTTCAAATACTTGTAGCGGAATAAGAAGCTAAAATTTTGTTCGATTAGTCTGGCCAAAAGGCAAGAAAATAACATTTTAAAAATGCATTCAGGGATGTGTGTGATCACTAATAGAAAAAGCAGATGAGAGAAATAAAGATTGTTGCCAAAGTTGAATTTAAATGACTATTCAAGAGAGAGCATAACCACGTTACCCTAATGATAAGAGCTTCTAATTATGTGTAAAGTTACTTCGTTAGCTTACAATGCATACCCAAAAATGTAACGTTATCTTAACAATTAATTGTAGTAAGATGTGCGTAAAGAATATATTCATCTAATCGCGTTGGAAACTTTAATATTAAAGTCGAAATTAATGAGTGCGTTTTCATCATGGTACACGCTTATTTACTACACTCCCTAGGCTTACTAACTGATGGTCTATTATCACTTGGTCTAATCATCAGATGGGCTAATAACATTCGGGCTAAACCCCCTTACTCCAATTCTCTTTTGGTCTAATGACTACTTGGTCTAATAGCCACTTGGTCTAATGACCACTTGGTCTTAAAGCCACTTGGTCTAATAGCCACTTGGTCTAATGAATACTTCGTCTAAAAGCCACTTGGTCTAATGAACACTTGGTCTAATAGCCACTTGGTCTTATGCCCAGTTGTCACTTGGTCTAAATTTTGGTCTAATTGCAATTTCGTCTAATAGTCGGATGGTCTAATACTAGTTGGTCTAATACCAGTTGGTTCAATCCTCACTTGGTCCATTATTCAGTTACTCTAATGTGCAATTGGTCTAATTTCCAGACAGTCTAACATTCATTTCGTCTACATGCCTCTAATTTGTAAAGTCTGCATGGTGACTTGTTTCCAATTTTCTGGTGAAAGTTTTAAAGTTGCTTTCAGCGTGCCGGCATCAAATCTTCACACGCGCGCCCCGGGGAGTACAATTAGAGCGACATATATTTCATCCCCAACTGAATTTTGAAAATTAGTGGGGATTTTCCAAAGTCTGTGCATTGGGGACGAAAAATATATGGGGACTAAACAAACTTTAGGGACTTTTTGTCTGTTTCAGGGAATTTTCGAAGGTTTTGTGAAAAACAATAAAATTTGATATTTTTCTGTAAAAAACGCAAATATACATGTAGAGGTGGAAAAAATATTATGTTTATTTATCCACCTCTATGTATACGATCTACTGTAGAAATTTAACGGCTGGCTTAATCCAATCACGGTTCCCAACTTTTCAAGTAAACAAAACTCCCTGATTTTTCTCTGATGAAGTTAAAAAATTCCCGAATTATTTCAACCCATTCCTAGTTTCTCACGTTTTCTAAGTGTTATTTCAGTGAATTAAATGTAGTATTCATTTTAGTTATGCCAGTGGCGTAGCTAGGATTTTTTCCCGGGGGGGGGGGGGCACTGGGGGTCCTTGCTTTTTTCAGGGGGGGGGGCACCGGCCATTTTTCCGGTGTGTGTGTATGTGTCCACAAGGGCGGATCCGACTTTCGCCAATAGGGGACAGGGCCCTAAAGTATCTTCACCTATATCAGTCGCTTCTTAGTTTTATACTTAATCTCATAAAACAACATAAACATAAAATAATCTCATAAGCCTTATAAAAAAATGCGAGCGCGAAGCGCGAGCGAATTTGTTATTTTACTTTAATGTATTTTTTCCCGAAAATTTAATTTTCTGGGCAATGTTAAGTGTGATCCTGAACAAGATTCAAATGTACCCCCAAGCGCGAACAGAAATTTTTATCAACTGTTCTAGCATTATCGAAAAGGGACCTGTTAAGGACTGCTTACAGATACCCACGAAAACGGTACATATTTCAATAATGCGAGCGCGAAGCGCGAGCAAATTCTTTGACATTCCGACCTTAAAAAATGGTCATTCTAACTAATTTTTGTATTAATTATTGAGATATGTATGTAACTAAACAATTGATGCGAGCGCGAAGCGCGAGAGGAATAAAATTGAGATTTTAGATCTAAAAGCGGGACAGTCTATTCATATTTTGTAAGTCATAAATATGATATAGTCAATTGGGTATCATTAATAATGCGATCGTGAAGCGTGAGCAGACAATAATTGATATTCTGATGTGAAACTGGATAATTCAAGTACATTTTAAATAAAGAACATGCAGGCTATCGCGCATCTTTTATATTTAGACCTAAAATCTTGACATTCTGAATACATTTGTTTAAAGGAACATTATGGAATACACGTAGACAACATGAACTTGGCAAATCAAACAATGGGACCACGCAGCGTGAGCTTAAAATGCTGATATGTAGACCATAAAACGGACATTTTACAGAACATTTAAATTTGTAAAAGCTCGATGTCCGAGCTAAAGTATGTTTTGCATATTGACTTCAAAACTTGCTCCACATCAGCCTATTGAGCAAGATATGAATCCCATCGAACAGGCAACTATGGCGCGAAGCGCCAGCAAAAAATTTACATAGTAACATGAATTTTTTTTTGATTGCAAGTCTTCCCCTGATATTATTTCATTCACTCGTCTTCCTCCTCTTATTTTCCTTTTCCTTTTTCTTCTGTCTTTCTTCTTCTTTTCCTTTTTCTTTCTCCCTTTTTTCTTTTCGTTGTTTTTTGCTCTTGCAATTTTTTTCTTGGGGGCACCTGGGGGGGCACACCAAATCTCAGGGGGGGGGGGCACGTGCCCCCCCCCGTAGCTACGCCACTGAGTTATGCATGTATAATGTACCAGTTAGCCTATATTTGTATTATAGTAAAAGAGGCTACACTAAATAAGATTTTGTTTTGTGCTGTCTTGTAGTTTACGTGGTAAGCAATGTGCTGCCAAATTTCGGTGAGATCGCGCGAACGGCGGCCGAGATCAGAAGCGGGTGGGGGCATGATGCCCCCTCCCCACCCAGTTCTCAATTGATCTTTAGGGTTAACGAGTGCATGCGCGGTCCGCGTTCAAAACTTTAAAAGACACCCCTTTTTTCACGCTTTTTTTGTCACGCGTGTGTAGATCAATATATTTGCTCCCCCCCCCCCACCCCCGGCTTCTCTTTCGCCAATTCCTCATGTTCTTATTAGTTTTTTTCCTCCATTTCGCAAAAATCTTATATGTAAATATCTCTCTCTTCTCTCATATACCAACAAACAGGTACTACTTTCCAAGATGAAGTTGCGGCATCAAGACTCAGACGATCCTAACATGGCAGCCAACATGAAACACAGGGGTTGTTTTTTTCATTTCGGTTTATCGTACAGTATTCGGAATAGTTATAGAGGTAGATATGCTCCCGCTGTCGATCAGTTGGCAACGTCATGAACGTCGTGACTTGTACTATGACGGTTAAATGACCGACCTGGGCGTTATACCAGGGGGTATTAAAATGCATCTGATGTTATAGGGCTCCATGGTGTCAGTACACTTTGTCAGAAAAGGACAACATATGTTTGGAGCCGAGTAAATTAACATTTTTCAATTTTATGTGGTTCAATCAAGTTTTATATTATTGTAAATTCATTAAACATTACAAAATTGTATAATTTAAAAAGTAAAAAAAAAGAAAAAAACGAGTAATGGACAACAACGACTCTCTCAATTGCATATTATTGCTTATAGCTATTTTGAGTAAAAAAAGAAACTTTGTCAAATCTTTTTTATTTCACTTCCAATAATTTTCAGCGTAATGCTCAGTCGTTAGATTTTTCTTTACTAATTGAAATCAACTCTTTTCTAAGGTGGACTTGACCTTTTTTCCCCGATCAGATATAAACTTTCGTTAAGAAACGGAAGTTTCGTTCACAATCGATTTTTTGATGCAAGATTCGGTATGCAAATTTTCTTGTTTATTTATTTTACATTTATTTTTCACATAGCTGTGATCTTGGTTAGAAACAAGAGATCGTTTTAATGTCTGATATGAGGATGAATGTTGTATCTACATATCCTTTGTAAATATGGTAACTACATGATTTGTATAAAAACTAGTTTTAGGTGAGAAATGTAAGCTACCTAATACTATATGTGTTTATTAAAGTAACAATTATTTACATTGCTGATGTCATCATTTGTTCGATGACTTGTATATGTAGCATTTCATGTACAGATTGATCGGCTAAAATTACTCCGATGACTATATCATCTCATAATTTCATTTAATTTTTAAATTGTTCATTTCCCGCGATTACACTATGCAGGGGCCGCGGAACTGTTTTCAAAGTGTGTGGGTGTGGGGGCTGACCATGCACAAATCACAATCATATGGTCATTTTAACGTTTTCATAGCCCCTGCTTTGTTTTGTTTGTACATCTTCCCATAATATGCAGTACAACAAAGACAATCATACACACTGGTATGAACAGAGGATGTTGCATGAAGAGCGTATTCTCTTTTTTGAATAATCCTGTCCTGTAAAGATTTTAAATGATTTAAAAAAGGAAAAAGAAAAGCTTTGTTGCCTACAAAAGATATGACATTAAAAAGTAATGACACAAAAGAGATCAAGATAACCATTTCTGTCAGTACAGGGCAGTGAAATGAATGTGAAGTACATGACATACCTTAAACAGGCGTGCATGTGGGTTATCAGTCACAAATGGTTCGCTCGTAAAGTTGAAGTAAAATAGAATGATGTTCAACATGTTAAACAACCTTTACAAACCTCACAATGTTGCTGGTTGCTGTATAAGTATCGAATCTTACAGTATCGGGTGTAAATTGTAAAAAAAAGTTGGTACAAGTATATACTAATAAGCACTATGTAGCTCGAACGTAACTCTGTGTATTTTTGTTGTCGTTTTTTGTTTGTTTTCCATTGCTTTAATTGTTCTTATATTTGGAGTACGCCTAACAAGCGCACGTGATATGATGTTGTATATACATTTGTATGTCTATGGCAAGACACAAAAAATACATAATTACGTAATCACTATGCCTTAATATTGTACTTTCATAAAGTTGTATATAGGATAAGATCAGACTGTTGCACTTTTGTAAATGTTACCATTCATGCATTTTGTGTTTTTTTAATAATTATGTTTCATTGCTATATGCCTAGAGTAGGTCCACATGAACTCATTTTATAATGTGATGTATATGTTTGTATGTTTACCGCAAGAAAGGGACATCATGCATGTCATGTAATCTATGAAACCCTACAATGTAATATCATAAAAATTTGTATACAGTTTCTCACAATGTTCTCTAACATTCTGGCTGTTCACTTATTATCAAATATTGATCATCAGCCAGTAATCATTGAAGGTCATGGATTTGAGAAATGATATCAGACTTTTCACTGTTGTAAATTCATTCTGAGTCCCAGTTTCCAGGTTAAGTTTATAGTTGAATACACTAGTTCTAACCAAGAAACAAATTCTTTTGCTGTTGAGGCAACATATCTGCATAGAAATGCCATCAATAAATTTATGTAATCAAGGTCAAATCTGTACAAAGTGTATTTTCCATCAGTTATACATATATTTTTTTAAAGGGAAAAGGAACAGACGAGTATTAAATGTTCTGCATTAAGACTAGCTGCTGCTGTAAGATAAGCGTGTTCGTGATGGGGGCTTCATTGACTACTGCTAATCGATGATAACAATTTTGGGGCTACCTATTGGGAATTTGTCACCGAAGGAAATTAATGCATTGAGTAGCTAGACCCTCCAATCGAAGAGGACGATTCAGAACCCCTATACTTTTCTCTCCGGGTTTTTTTTTTCATTTTTAGGCGTTATTTAGATGTTGATGAATTAGGGGGATTTGCGATTACGGATAGAGTTATTAGCCATTTATAAAATATTTTTGTTAGAATTAGTTTTGAAGTACAATTTATTATACCTGTTGTTTGAAGGTTTGCATGGTGGCATGTACAATTGCTGATGTGGTTTACGGTACACCATGTGGAGTGTTATAGAAACAGAGGATAGAAGAAGTGGATAGGTGAGAAAGTGGAGATTTGAGAGTAGAGTATTCTTTCTTGAAAACACTCCTGAAGACGGACAGTCAACCTGTCCGAACGTCGAGTCTCTCTAGTACTCATCTGTACTCGCCGACTCAAGCCAGCATCTCCTCATCAGCTCTACTACTCAAGCTGTTCTCAATCAACATTCCCTCTGGTTTTTCAGTCCTTTTCAGGACTATTTTAAAGAAAGAATACTCTACTCTCAAATCTCCACTTTCTCGCCTATCCACTTCTCGTCTTCTATCCTCTGTTTCTATAACACTCCACATGGTGTACCGTAAATCGTCATCAGCAATTTATTAGGCCTATATATCGCTGGAAATGGGAATAATGGCTTGTTGCCACAATTATTTTTATTCCTGCCATTCGAGTGTTATTTTCTACACCATTTTTACTTAGTTTTTTATAGTCATTGTATACTCTTTATATTATGAATAAATAGAAAACGGGAAACACGTGTAAAGAGTGTTGATTTACTGAGTTATCAAATTCTATAGAACGAGTGGTAGCTTTTATGAAAATACATAGCATAAATTACGAAAAAATGTAAACAGAATGGAACGGAAAATAGATTGGCGATTCCATGCTATAAAAATCAACCATTTCACAAAATTTTCAACCTACTGTACAAATTACGATGAACTTAAATTTGTTTTGGGGTAATAATAAAGTACTACTGCATGGGTAGTCATCCAAAAATGACAACCAACAAAAATATGTTGTCAATCGCTGAATTAGAGGTGAAAATTTTGCTTGTCGCACGGGACATTTCTGAGTCCCGTACAACACACATTTTTGCATTTAATTCACCACAAATCAAACAATGTTTTTGGTAATAGGTTTTTCGCATGAGTACCTACTTTAAATTTATTATAACTAAAATATTTTCTTATTGCTCAAACAATCAGCCAAGAGACTCAAAATTTTCCTATACGAACGTACGGAATCGCCCGATTATTCACATCGGGGTAGCATTAATAACCCCAAAGGAACTGGGGGCCCCTATCAACGTTTCGCGCGATATTTCTGAAACGCATTAAGATAGCGCCGCAATTCTTTGTGACTTTTTTTTTAGTCTCACGCAACTTTTGAGACCAAATTTGCCACATAAGCATTGCAATATGCCACATGTTGTTAACGGGACAATGCCATGCCGAGATGGCTTATTTCTATCACCAGCGGGTGATTTTTTTTTATTCTGATAAGTCTACATTATTCAGGGTCTAATTTAGTTGCTAATTGGTCTGTAATAATTCCTTTTCACGAAACAATGAAAAACAAAAGACGAAAAATTAAAAAATACATAAGAAATTCTAAAAACAAAGAGAGACATGAGGATAAAATGGACTTTGGCAATTTTTCTTTGCGGAAACCTTTGAAAAAAAATTACAAAGACGACATATGGAAAAGGGAATAAAATTTGAAATTAAATGGGGTTTTAATATTCAAATAATGTTTTCATGAAGAAACTTGCATGATTTATTCATAATGAATAAAAAAGGGGGATTATAGCCCCCAGCTAGTCCTCAATACATCTCAAATTATAGCCCAGTCCAGGGTTAAGAGATTACAAAAGGGAGGGGGCAAAACAAGTAGCATGTAGTTTTTGTTTCTTTTTTTTTATCTCGATTGAATAAATACAAGATCCAGATGACCAAAGTCCGTTTCTCCGATATCATTCTTTCCTTTTCCAACTCTTTATTCCTCTTCGTATTCTTCTTTGAAACCCCTTTTTTCACTAGCGATCGCCCCTGCCCCGAACGCTCTCGTATAGCCAGCGGTATGTATAACCAACTTATGGTTTTAATTAGTTACCCTTTGGCTAAATCAGACGACACTTCCAGAAATGCCAGTTGTCATGGTGAACATCGGATTGCAAAATAACAATTTATCTTATTTTACAAAATAGTGTTGTCCAAAATAGAATTCAGGTTCCGACGCTAATAAGCGAATGTGCAAGTTTCATCCAAATTCTCTCGAGGCTAAATCCTCCTTACAAAATTTTGTAATATTCCTAAATATTCTTTTTCAAAGAATTTCACTTAATCCTCAAGTAACGTGGTATATACTTCGCGTCACTAGATATATTCATTTTTTTGACATTTTGTATTATGTATTCTGATAGATATTCGAATTTCAGGCTTGCTGATTGTGTAAATCTGTTTATTTTGAGCCTTGATAATACATCATCATAAATCCGAAAGTCTGCAGGACTACCAATAGGACATTCACATTTAGAGCGAAGAAATGGGACACTGAAAAATACTTTGGAGGAAACTCTAAACTCAAGCATGGCAAGGGAGGCATCACGGATTTTCCTCATAACGTAATGATCATTTTTTACTGTAAACAAATCAGTGTACTATAATAACTGAATCATTAAGGAAAGATTGCACGTGACATGATATGCTCGCTGAAGAATCATGTAAGTCGCACGTACTTATTCACTATTGTTAAAAACATAATCCTTTACAACTATTAGATTAATATTGCCATAACCTCTCAATGGTAATATTGCCAAATGTTTTTAATGTCAGGACCATGATGTAAAACAGTTTTTTAACTGACCTTGTTTTCTACCAACTCATCCACTCTTTACGTGGTCTATCTTCATTTAATAGTCTAATGCCATTTCGTCTATCATCACTTCGTCTAATACCACCATTTCGTCTACGACCATTTCGTCTCATTACCAGATGGTCTAATATTAATTTCGTTTACGTCCATTTCGCCCTATTAACACTACAAATCGAAATAGACCGAACGGTATATTAGGCAAAAATGGCTATTGGACCAACTAGTTATTTGATGAAATGGTGAGTGGACGAAATGCAATTAGACCATGTGGTTAGTTGACGAATTGATGGTATACCAAGTTTAACTCAATTGAAGTAAACATTTCTTTTCTTCCGATTGACATCACACAGGTTCAAATTTCATATAAAATAGACAAACCAATAATATAGTGTTATATGACAATGAATGTACACACAATATGTAATTCATGTACATGGAAGAAGACGTAAACTAGAAAGCACCAGGTGCTTGTGTCGGGATACGCATGTAAATGATAAAAGACGAGTTGATAATTGGACGAAATGGCAGTACACCGATTGAAAATAAACCATACCTGGACCATTAAAACGATCCCTTCCACCGCCTCTTAAAATCACCCTTGCTGATTATTCTATACATTATTCGTAAAATAAATTCACAAATATAGTTCTTGGAATTTCGAAAGAAAAACACTTCGCCATATTCAAGTATCGTCTGTTTTTTTATTTATTGCTGTTCACCGGAGCGTTCAATATCTATACGCTTAATACTTTGGAATATCATCTGTTGGCGAAAATACAGAACTGTACTTTAACATACAACCTGCATGTAAGACATTGTAAGAATTTACTATTATAGACTACAAAGATGTATCATTTGAATAACTGATAATCAATAGAATATCACCTATTAAGAAATGTTGAAAATCAATTTTTAAAGGTGATCTGCGGTTACAAGATTCAAAAGTAAGAAAACAGATCTGTTAAGTAAACCTAAGAGTTTTGGAGTACTCTGATACCCCCCTCAAAAAAATAAATAAATAAAAGCGAATGTGACCTGAAAGCATAACAATATATGGTAAAACACATTTAGTTATCACATTTTAGAGCATGATACAGTGTCTTTTTTATGTAATTTTTGGTAACAGTTTTCATTGTAACAATTAAATCGTGCCCAAAATGCAACATTTAGCCCCCCAAAAATATCAAAAGAAAATAGGCATACAATTAACAAAAATTGCCAACACAAATCATCATATAAATAGTGCATTGCGTAGGACGAGAAACCATGTAGGCCTACATTGGATAACTGGTTTCACCTTTGAATACTATATACATAGGGGATCATCCCATTATCTTTAAAACCATCTTAATGACATCATTGTGATATTTTGGATATACTTTGCTGAATGTAGACATATACTCCTCATGGGGGACGCTGAAAATTAACAAAGCAAGCAGGAAAACAAATAAATGTTTCTGCACGCGCTAGCTCTCTTAATTTGTACAGAGCAGGAACAAGGCATTTTCAAGAGACTTGCATTCTTTCCTTGTACATCTCATGGTAAAATGGATTGGAATACTCCACACATTGGATGACGTCATCTGTCAGCTGATCACGTGGTAATGGTCCCTTTACGGAAGGCGCCATGAAATGTGTGCTGCTGAATGCCGTCTTATACATCACAGAGAACGACTTGAAGAGGTTTTCGCCAGCCGTCACGAAGTTCTCCGGGAACTCGTGACTCGGCGACCACAGCAGAAGGTTATCACTGTAGGGAAATCCAACAGCTTCACAGAATCGTTTCAAGATCCCTTGCGGGTTCCTGGCTAGATCATAAGCGTCAATGATGATGGGGTTGGGGTCGAGATTTTCTTTGACATAATTCCACAACTGATGCTGTTCCTTGTACCACGACATCGGCTGTATTTGTGTTTTATCGTCGCGTATGATGTCGACATCATCTTCATTAAGATTAAACATTCCCAATGCCATCAGTCCTTTCCGGAAAGACGTGTAGACCTTCGTTGGTTCTCTAATAAGGAAGACATGCTTGAAGCCTTCAGGAAGATACTCTAGGATATAATCTGTAAAGGCCATCTCCTTTATAAAGACAAACCTACTCTTGGTGGTCTCCAAATCTCGTTTGATTTCACAACATCTGAAAAAAAGTATGTGTATATGAGAATAAGCCTCCCATTTCCCTACATTGAGATAACAGAACAAGTTGGTCTTGTTCGAGTCTCTAGGGAGTTTTCGCATTAACTACGGGGAAACTCTCTACAACCATGACAACTGAACACATTGAATTCTATATTTTGAAAATGCAATCAAAGTCACATTGGGAGCCGAGAGGCTTTAGTCAAAAGTTTGTGGACTGGGACAACAGATCATCCAAAGGTTTGCACAAAACGAACAATGGCAAATTAGTTGTCGTCCAGGGTCATACGTCTCAACTGTCCATTGTTATTCCCGGGGGGGGGGGGTACTTCCATTCACGAGTGGATACCATGCGCGACCATGTGGTCTCGAAAAGCACCCTAAACACGTAATTTCCATATTCTGAAAATGAACCCCTTAACAAGTATTGGCATGTGAAACCCTACCCTTAACAAGAATTGGAAACAAAACGATACTCTTGTCAAATATTCCCTGAAACAAACCCCTAAACAAGTAAAGGAATTTTTCATTGTTACGGGTCCTTCGGACGTCGGCTTTACCATAATTGGTTTAGTACGACCCACCTTCTACACCTCGCGCAAATCGGACTCTAAATACCTAGTGTTGGGGCAAAAAGGACATCCTTTATAAAAAAAAAATAATTTTGTTTTATCATCCCCGCAAATTCGACCCTAAACACGTAATTTTCCTAGCGAAATAGATACCCTTTTTTCATTATTTTTGTGTTTTTGACACCCTTATCACGTTACGTACGTAACGTGCCCTATCGTGAAAAAGACATCCTTTTTACGTGTTTTTCTGGTCGCGCATGGTATCCACTCGTCAATGTAGTGGCCCCCCCGGTTGTGATTGTGTTTGTATTTTCAAAGGAATTGATGCGATGCAAAGAGTTTCCCCGTAGAGATTTTGGAAAGTTCGGATCGACATAAATTTCGAGAGATATGGCACTTCACGTACAAATCCAATGCGAATTTAGTTTCTATCCAATGATCATAATCGTGTCCTTGTTTTCACCTTTCACATGTTTCACAGATGAAAATAATTTCATTTCATGTTATTTGATACCGAAATAATTAGGATAATGATGTGCAACGAAAAGTAAAAATGGTGAAAAGGGCCTAATAATGACGATAAAATTGTTATAATAATGATAATGATACATCAATTGCTTTGCTCACCAATATTATTGCAATGCTAATTTAAAGGGCAAAAAAATCATGTTTTAAGAGTCAATGAAATTCACCTAAGCAGCCGCAAGCATTAATTACGCTGCTCAGAGTCTCAGCTATCAAAGGCGCATTAAGACGCCGCAGCCGAGATCTTGGGTACCAATATATGACCCGAAATACTGCGGTACTATAGGTTCATTGAACAGAAACCTGTAGCCAAAATTTTGTTGTACTGTAGAAACCTCGTCTGATCATCATATAGTTCAGCAGATATAACACCCGAAATAAACAGCATGAATTGGAAAAAGTTGCATTTGACTTATAGGAGCTCAGTGTCTCTTATTTGATGTTAAAAATGATAGTGATCAGACATTATTACGGGGTGTATACTGCTAAGGTCTGAAGGCACTGAGGATATTTAGAGTGCAATTTCCTTGAAAATGTACGAGCGAGTAAAGCAAACATATAAACGACCCTACACTGTAAAAATATTGGGCAAAATTTAACCAGCACGAGGGTAATTATGTATCCACCCAATTTGGGGCAGTATTTTACCCAATGCGGGAAGCATATTGTCCAGTAAGGTTAAAATATAAGCAGAAATTACTTTAGAATGAGCAAAATTTCCATCACATTGGATAAATAACATTTTTACCCAATATTTTTTAAGAGTGTATACCTTAAAGGAATACCCCGGCTGAAAATATTTACTCTCAACAAATGAAGCAAAATTCACACAGAAAAATACTGAAAAGTTTATCAAAATAGGTTAACAAAACAACGAAGTTATTGAATTTTTATAGATTTTTCCGGTGAAACAATTCTAGGCACGTCTTCATGAATATTCATTTGGTGGGCTGATATTGTCATATCCCACTTGTTCTCTTGTATTTTATCATACGAAATTAGGTTTATTCCAATTTTTTTTTCTACCAAGAACTAATACGATCGGATTGACAGCAAATTAAGTGCATTAGGTATTTATGGCAGCAACATATTTCGTCATATTAGGCACATCATTTTGCACAAACAGTCATGTATGAAAAAAAACTATGATTTCATGTAATACCATAAGAAAAAAAGGAAAGTAGGGAACTGTCATCATCAGCCCACCTAACGATTTTTCCTGACGACGTGCATATGACTGTTCTCACAAAATATTGCTAAACTTCAAATTTCAATAACTTTTCTATTTGTTATCTGGTTGATGAGATTTTCAGCGATTTGCTTTGTGAATTTTCCTTTATTTATTTAGATACAAATATGTCCAACCTAGAGTATCCCTTAAATCATAATATCTGATCGGTTTTTCGATTTTAATTCGCCGTACATAATCTTTTCGCCAAAAATATCAGCAAGATAGAAAATGGTAACTAAAGAGTTGTATCAGGGCACCCTAATTCCTCAGCGCAATACTCACGAAATTCTTTTTGGTATCAAAGTGCTATTCGTTTCCTTCTTAAACACCTCTACGACTTCGGCGTATACCGCCTCATTCCCTTCCAGATTCTTTGGCAGGTCACGACCGGTCGCTGATTTGAAAACGCCATTCGCTGTTTTAGAATACGAATAAAGCTCCAGATAGACTTCAATCCCGTCAATGGCACTGATGCATTTTGTAAACACCGTCGACATCGTTCGAGGCACTCCCCACAACGCAACTTTGACTTGCTTGTCCGCCATGATCTTAAAAGTATATGAACACTTTCGATTGTAGAAAATAGATTTTGCATGGATGAATAAATGATTTAGCACGAATAAATTCAGGGATGCATGCATTATCAGCATACATGTAAGGTGGCCTGTATAAATATTTATTCCTTAAAATAAATCATGTTTATGTTCAATGTTCAAATACTTAAAATATAAAACTTTGGACTGTACAATATCATTATGATGTACATGACTATGCGTTATTTTTTGCTTATCTTTGTATATCAAGAATACCCATACAGAATTTTGAAGAAAATTGCCCCCCCCCCCTCTTCCCTTTTCATGTTTCTCTATTTCTATTTCTCGGATTAATTCCATGTATACTTGGAAACCACCTACCAATAGTTTTGCTCAGATGTATCCATGTTAAAACACCAATACAAACTAAACGAGATCATCACTTTATTTACAAAGACAAACAAGAGAAAGGTTGGGACGTTTGGGTAAACAAGGAGGAGGGGTGAGGGGGGGGGGGGGTTGACCAGATTAACTAGTTATCATTCGTTTTAACACCAGGCTATTTAAATCCGGGAAGCTTAATTGGTATCCGGGAACGCTATTACCCTCCTTAGTTCACTATCAAAGGATTAACTTAATAATAAACGAAAAAATGACGTGATCCATGCTCTACGTATAGTGGAACAAAAACAATTAATTAATCAATACTGCTTTAGACATGGTTAAAATGGTAGATCAGCGAATGGCCTATGCCCAATAAATAGCCAGAACAACCGTCGAAAATTCTCATTCAACTTCTCTTCACCGTTCAATCTCACTCTCGCCTGGCGACACCCCAACCAACTCGTGGACTTGCGATCAAGATGGCTCGTCGTATCGTGCTAGCTCGAAGAACCGAAGCAAAGAAGCAAGCGAACCCATCCACCATCCCGGGGATGGGCAGTGCACCCATCGCTAAACCTCTGAGTGGTGATCAAGCAGGTATTCACCAAATCAACAACCAAGCAACGGTGCCAGTTCATCTCAAGAATTCATCGAAGCCGTGGTAGATCAGCTAGTTCTCCTGCAGATATTACTTCTCTGTGGCTGAGAAAAACGGCTCTTTTCAGAGCCACCATTAATACAAGAAAGAATGGTGTGATTTCAAATTTTGCTTAATGATGACATATTAGCCCCGCCGATTATCCGGGGGGGGGGCTTATTAGACCATCTAAATTTCTATGGGATCTTTATGAAGTGCCATCTCCTTGACAAGAGGTGCATATCCATATGTCACATGGACGCGTCCCCAAACCCAAAATAGTAGGGTGGACACAATATCAATTGTTTTGCTTGCCAAATTCATTTTGGGCGAAATGAACTTCCATTTTTTTATTGTGATATATTGTAATCTTTTAATAATATACATGTACATTTTTAATTTGTAAATATGATAATATGAGTCTTCGGACTTCTGTCATGTACCATTTTCACAATAAACCCAGAATTGAATTGAATTGAACTTTGGGTGATAGCCTTTTTCTTTTCTTGTCAAATTGTCCAGCCCCTGGTCCCCCCTACTTTCGGGGAAAGATTTCCGCCCTTGCCATGTCGACATGATATCCGTTTCATTTGTGCATGGCGAGGTGACGACAACGCATTTTCCCATGCCGAAATTGAAGGTAAAACAAAAAATTAGTTGACTTTGGCAATGTGTCAGTTTGCACACAATTTCTTTAAGTAGACGTGAACATTGAAGTGAAATATCGTGCCTTCCTTCCAAGTTGACATAATCAGAAAAAAACATGGCGATATATCTCCTAAATTCGACTTATACATGTACATCAACATGACAAGAAATGTCATCTTGTCGAGCTGACCTATGAAAGGTGAATGGTTGAATCTCATAATAATCCATACCGTACAAAACATGCCCACTGACATGGGTGTTGATCTTATGGCAGCCATGCCCTGGATTCATTTTAAACAGGATGTGCACCAGATATATATTGCCATTTAACTCAGTGCCTTATGATAACAACATTTTTTTATATTTACAATATATGTCGATGTACCGTTATGTGAGAATGATCATTTGTCTCAATTGCCATTAAAGCGCATTAATTGGCGATGAATGCCTACCGTACCATAAAGTTGGGGGGGGGGGTGGGTACAATGGGTGTGTATGGTGTTGAAGTAAAGCCACGAAAGATAGTGTAAGCACGAATTTACGCAAAACTGGAATATGAAGAGGCAAATGTAAAATCAATTTTCAGCGAAGTGTAACAGTATTTTATATCATTATCCTCTCATGTTTTGCACGCTACACTTCAAGTACGTGTTTAAATGTGACTGTGGAGCATTCTAAAGATGTCAAAATTCATGAAAATCACTTTTTGACATCATTTCAGTCCACGGCCCAAACACACACGCTAGTGTTGACGCAAATCTTTAACCGCTTGAACAGTGCATCGTTTTTCAGTTATCAGGTTAAATTCCTAGATCCGAAATTTAAATCACATATTTAATACAGATGTTAATGTTGGTTGTTTAAAGAAACTTGTTTGCATTTTCAAGCCAAACCATCTATAACCAAGCACATATTAGCGCATTGCATTGGCCCATCCGTCCCTGCCATTACTCAAGCAAAGTCTACATAATCAATGCAACATAATAATTAATGCAAATCACAAATGGTAACAGTGGGTAATATTACGATTTTTAAAATCTCGCTTGTACTTCCAGCTAAAGCGTTGTAAGCATAACTGATAACCTATCCCATAAGTGCTATGGGCATCCATCCATGAATGATGATGTTCAAAGAAAATAAAACAGAAACAATGCAATATAGAACAGAGCATCATTTTGCAAAAAATGATACGGACTACTTTAATCAGTTGGAGATGACAAATAAAGTTTAAGCTTCAACCAACCTTAAAAGCTCGCCTGAATAATTTTTAAGGTTGGCTGAAGCTTAAAATGAACTTAATTTTGATGATATTGCCGTTGTGGATGGTAACCGTTATTAATTTATATTTTGGCACCACTGGCCATCAATGTGGTGCAATGCCAATCAATTCATGTTACTAATCACCCTCCACCACAGTTTTTTCTCTCCCTTTTTGGTCTTTACCTTCTCATACAGTCTTTGGGTTTGTCATTTGCAGTCCCTCTCCCCACCCCCTTCTTTATCTAGATATTCATCCCTTTATATCCATCTATTTTGATCCCTCCCCTCTCTCTCTCTCCCTCCATCCTCAAACGATATTCCGTTTGTTGCTTATTATTCTCGTTTACATCAAGTTCGTTGTAACCGACGGAGGGCAAATAAACGAATTTATTCAGGAAAGCAGGCTTGAAAGGAAAGATAAATATTCAAAAGTGGTTTAATTTTAAGCACAAATTTGAAAACAAAAAGGAAGCAGAATACAATAACGGAACCCTGTCAAGCGTACATCATCTAAAACACAAATAAATACATTACATATGTTTAAGTACAGCAGTACAATTAATAGTGACCACTGTATTGCAAAATATATTCCCTATAAAAAAGATTCATGGGTACTCTGCAATAAGTATTAACACAATCTTGTAATTTTAATATGTTCATACATACTGCCTTTGCTACTCTAATTAATACAAAGTTCTTCATACAACAAATGTGGTTTAAAAACGCTTGTAGAAAATGATTTTCCAATCTACCAAAATAATTAGTAAAACATAATGACTTCCAACTTAAAAAATAATTAACATTGTATTTTGAATATTATGTTCATTTAATGAGAATAAAATTAAATATAGAAGAAAATAATATAAATTGCAATCATAATTATATTTCAGTTCAGTACGTAAATATTTTCACTCTCCATACATTTAGTGCATGTTAAAAGATATAACAACATTGCTCTGGTACCCTCCTAAGGTGGGAGGGGGGGAACTGAACATCACAGAATGCACATACCATCTTCTTGCTCAGTGCACCCTCTTTCGTAGAATTCATCATCATCTAGTTGATGTACGTTTTCCTCCTACCATTGGCCCTGCCACATAATGGACAACATGATCACAGCCTTAGATATGCTATCCCGAAGGCAACCACAGATGCAATACTTGTTCTCCTTCTTCAACATACTGTCAAAATTTGGAATCACCTACCAGGAGCTATTGTAATAGGAACAAACCCAGCTGTATTTATAAAGGCTACCCTGTCATTCATCCGCGCGATGCAGCCTCCTGTTGGGTCTCGTACGCTTTAAACCAAGAGGCAGTTTTTACTTGCATGGTGCAACATTAACTTTTAACATATATAAGTGACATTTCAAATCAATACCAATGACACCTCGCACTGATACACACAATCTTGAAGCTGCTGAAATGGATTACTCTTCAGATTCAAGGTATTATTGTGATTTCTAACCAATTGATTCCTTTTAAATTGTTTCTGTAGGATGAAATAAATATAACATCATAATTTTGCCTGAATTTACTAATCAGCCCCAACCCCAGTATTCTTAGGTGTTTAAATAGCTGCGTCTTTTAAGGGTTAAACCTTGGATTCACTCTCATAGACTGGCCCAGGCAGGGCCAACTGGTAAGCCAGCGGAACGGACTAGACTAACCCCATATGCTGTACACCCAGCGAGTTTTACCGGACTGACCTCTGGCCGGGCCTGCTGTTCTATGGTGGGTTGCGGATGTTGCCAATAGCATATTTCATTGGTTGTTAACATTTTCGACGATTTTACCAGTTTTGGACAATTTGTGCAATACCAGAGTCAGGAGGACTCACCCCCCCCAAAAAAAAAAGATCAGTTTAATATATACATAATTTGGATTACGAAAAAAAAAGTGAAGGTCAAAGGAAAACCCAATACAAAAAATGAACGTGCATGAGTAGATCATCTACCGTTAGAAGTGTTCAACATACGTTTATCGGTATACTGCAATGCCTGTGTATGATGGATTGGATGCGTTTGTATCAATATTTTTCACTATTTACAACTGTTTCTTCTTTTTTTTTTACTAAACGATGCAAAGAAACACGGAATAATGAATGTTTGGATCACCAAACCCAGGACTACAAACTTTGCACTTTGGAAAACGGACAACCAGGGATCCTAAGAAGTGAGAATATGGCTAACAAACATCCACTAAAACTAAATGGCCATTCTTAGTCACGTGGGTGACCGAATTTATGAAAAATCTGGACTTTAATTGCTTATAAATGTAAAAAATTCCGAGATCCATCAAAGGTTACACCACAACAACATGTTTTGTCAGCTATCATTTGGAATTTTTTTTTTTTCTGTCTGAAATGCATGTTCAAGGACAGAGATCAAAAGAAGTGGGTCACGGGTAGTGTGACTTTACACTGAAGCATGATTTTGAAAAGTTTAATTTTCATTTTAAAATTCCTGTTATTGCCTATGAGGTATGTATCATGAATATGTTATTAGGAAATACCACTGAATAGGAATAATTGCTGTATTTTGTTTTATAATCTATTGTTTTATATCATGATGTCTAGTCACGTGTGTGGCATTTAAATAAACTTATCGAATACGTGTTCAAACCTATAAGTCGCTGTCAACCACACTACCTTCTTATATTTATTCATTATTTCAGCAACAAAGATCTACTTACTCTCTTCGTTCTACTGCCGCTCCTTTCAACTCCTTTCAATCTCCTGGAAATGTTGGGTGAAATTGTTGAATTGCCATCATAATTTTGTCAGTTGATGGATCTAGCTCATGAAACATGGACATATATAAGGTAATCAAGTATCAAGTGATCAACTTGCAAAAGTTTTAAGTTCATTTATAGGCTCAATGAACTTACAGTTTATTATCGAATCAATGGTGTTTGTTATGAATAATTATCCAAAAGTTGTTTTCAAAGTCGGCACTGGTGCTAAATAGAATCCAAAATGCAGGCGAGACTATCATTGACATTCAACTTGTTAAAAGTCAACATCTGAAAAAAATGCTCCGGGGCAAAACAAACATTAACATTTACACTGTAATGTTCATCAATAAGGCAACATAACCCTACTGGGGCTAGTCAGTCAATCTTGACATGCTTGCCAGTTATATGCCAAGTATTAACAATCGTTGAAAGTGCAATATTGCATGAGAAAGAAGCTGGACCTCCAATCATAAATCGTCATCTCCATTCTCTTTTTCATGATGCAAAATTTATCTTACTTCCCCCGTCTTCTCGTTCACTTGCGGCCATCAGTAATCAGCATCAGCTACTCAAAGTATACAGACATATATTCTTTGAATTGTATACATTTGTCTTGTATTATTTCGTACTTCTTGTTTTGTCTAAATATTGGCGAATGCCAGTGGCGTTGTAATAAATTCAATTCATACAGGATCTAGATTGGATGTAAATTTCCTTATTTCCACTTCATGATGTTTAGATAGGCATATTTACATATATCTGCATTCTCAAAGGCTAGCTTACTCCCTTTATTCTGTGTCTTTATTTTCAGGGACATGAGGGGTATAAAATATTTATGTTACACAAAATTTTGAGTAGGCAATCTTGCCTGCATCACACAGTTCAATGTTGCAGCAGTGTTAACTTTGGAACTTAGCAATATCATACATTTAACAATACTCTTTACAAATATAAGCCAAGGCAGCAAAGGGCCAACGTATAAGATGCTCTGTTAACTGGCTTCAAATTCCTTCTTATCAGCCTTGAAAGGGACAGAATAATGAAGGGTTTTTTTATAATCCCAAAATACTTGAAATTTCTTACTTTCAAGTCTCAACGCTAAGTTTGAGTTGTGATATTGAAATCTCAATTGTTGGAATCAATCAATCCTGAAGGGTTTATCAAATGGCAAAGTTTAAGCAAATAATATAGGCTTGCTTGAAATTATATTCATTTCATTACCAATGTTCTTCCTACAGTAGAGCTAACACAATACAGAACATGTGGGTGGGACCACACCATAAACGGTTGTGCTTTTTAAGAGTATTTTTTCTGATCGTCATGAAGCTCATTAATCTGTATAATTATGCATTTTCATCAAAAATTGTTTGGCAATTAGTATCATTTACTTTTCACATAATACTGTGTATATTTTGTTATATCCTAGGATTTTGTTTTGTTTTGATTGCTACCAGTAGCAAATCAGAGTGTAAATTTAGCTTTTGAATAACCTTTGTCAGCTCATTCTACTGTATTGACACTCTGATAGCCTCTCACCCTGACATAGTGACCAGAAATTACATTAATCAATTTGTCTAAACTTTATAATCATTATACATGAAATAGGGAATTAATTTCTCAAATTATCTTGGAAATTTAAAAATCTTAATCTTTGTTATGTTTTGAATATATATTGAAATCACAAGGTCAAAGTTGACCTTGATAATCTATTATGGCCAGAAACTTTGGTTAATTTAGACTTGATAACTCTGATGTCAAAGTTTCATAAACCAAAATCTTATGCTATGTTTTCAAAATCATAGCCTTGGTGAAAATTTGATATTAAGGACCCCTCCAGATGAAACGCTATGCGTTTTGATTTGTGATTCATTTTTTTTTGTGATTATAAAAATTAATCAACAAGGCCTTGATAAGCTAGTGAGTGCTGAAGAGTCAAGCCATTAATAAATTCCTTCATTAGCATGCTTGTTTTCTTTTGAAAGCATTGTTAAGCACACGGGTGACAAAAAATGTCACACAAGTGACCGAAAAATGTCTTAATTTCTCCAAAAAAAGATGCCTGTTACACGTTTAAATTATGAAACATGATATTTACTTTGAAAAAGATGATCTTCAACTAAATTCATCATTTCAAGGTTCAATGAACAATTATTGATGAGAACAGAAGTGCCAATGTAAAATGTTGGAGGTACATGTAAGTATCGTTTTAGTTTGAACAATATTTTTCCCCGTTATGACTATAGAGCAAAAATGTGTCAATGATGGCATTTACTCTACGTATCCCAAGCCACGGGGAACCTGGAAAATCTCTTTTTGGGGGTAAAATTCAATTGCTTACTTTGAATATCTGACACAGACCTTGCCTATTTCATTTGAATTGAGTATCATGGAAATTCTAGTGACCATGATGGCTATGCTTCAGTGTGAACACAATATTTTGTGCAAATGAGACGAAGGCTTAAACCTTTGGCCCAACTCTGTGCCGTATTAAAATACTTTTTATCTTTAGGTGTATTGTACACTTGTTGCTCCATGTAAATCTGAATTTCATGAAACTTTCGCAGAAATTAGTAAAAATAAAGGCCATAAAATAGGCCCTAATGTCAATTTGGAATAACGTCTTATTCCCTCTCGAATTATCACTGTGTACAATCTCGGATCATACAAGGGTGAGTAACCCCTATTCATTATGGGGAAATTTTTTTTCAAAAGTGCACTGTCTGGTCAAATACCAGGTGGCAGTAATAAAATAACCTAATAACGGAATTCTGGACAAAACATAAAGTTCATCCACTGTAAAAACGCTGTTTAAAATTGTAAGCGAGTTGTTTAGCCAGTCACTATAACAACTATTGTTTCAAGTTTTGAACAAGTTGTTTATAAGTTTTAAACAAGTTGTTAAAAAGTTAAATCAATTTCATAAAGTTTAAGCAATGTGTTGCTAGAGTGACTGGCTTAAACAACAAGCTATTTTTTTTTCTTTTTTACTCTGTCAGTTTGTGTGGATGGGTGAGTCTTAAGGATGACACGACATTTGCTCCTGTGACAATTGCTCCGGGCTTCGTTTCGTTTAAGATGTGGGGTTAAGATTGCGATATGGTTTTGTGTTGGGGTTAAGGCGGGCTATCCAAGGGTTGAATCTGGCCATTTGGTTAGTGTGGAATTTAGAGCTGAGCAATTGTCGCCGGAACAAATGTTAATGTAATGGAACAGTCTAAAGAAGTACGCACACAACGACACACCCACTGATACCCGCACACACATGCCAATACCCGCATGCACAAACGAATCGACTATCAACTCTCCAGTATCATCGTGAGCGGTTGTAAAACGAAAAATGGTGGCAAATTTCGTCTCAAGTGTTTGTTCATTGATGTTTTTTCAACATCTTTCATTTACATGTAATCACCATACGCTCACACACTCGTTTCACACTTTTTTGGTTGAGCAAGTTCATTTGAAACCCGACAAAAAATAAAGGGTGTCTGGCATTTTATGAATCTGAAATGATTATTACTTTTTTATTTTTCATTATTATTTTGTTATTTTTTTTTCTTTGGGGGAGGGGTAAAAATCAGTGACGATTTCCGGGTGGAAGATAGGGAAGCGAGAAAAAAAGGGAGAGGTGCTACATGCAATTTTAACACGTAAAGTCAAAGCGTGGTTTCAAAATTATTGTTAGAGGTGTTCCCGTTTAAAAGATTCCATACGACGTTACTCCACTAAAAACTGTGCTCCTCAACTTATGGAATAATTTCGTGTGTGTTTGCAGAGTCATGTGCACATGGTTTGATGGATCATAAAGCAATATAAGATCCATAAAAGACACCAAACATAAACTTCGCCCTACTCCGTAAACACACAACCCCGTGATTGCTTTTATGACGTTTAAACCTTCTGTCTTGTGACCAATTACACGAGAGGGTTGTAGACCCGGGGGGGGGGCACTCAAATAAATTGATGTGCGCATGCGTGATCAGATTATTTCTAAACGATCCCTAAACGAGTTTTTTTCCTTGGATCAAAATAACTCTCTAAACTAGTTTTTCGCGGGCTTTATTTACACATTTTGGCCCCTAAACAACTTGTCGCCAAAATATGACCCCGGGGAAAAAAATATACCTGAAACATGTTTGGCTAAACTGAAGAAAAAAAACTTTTAAAAATATGCCCTAAATACGTTTGACCAATGACTAAACTTTCAAAACTACCCTTTTTCTTGAAAATTAGTGTTTTTTTATACCCGCGTCCATAACGGAAAAACACCCCTTTAAACGCGTTTTTTGGTCAGTAATGTGTACAGTTATATATTTGGACTGCCCCTCCCCGGGGTTGTAGACCAGTCCAGACTAGGTTTTGATTAACGCAACCATAACAAGAGAGGAAAAGTTAAAGCCAAAACCAAGCGAAGTAGATATAGGACCCTACCTGTAACTTGAAGTATTTATTTGCTATTTCTGTGAGTGATATAGGACAAATAAAAATGATCTCAAATTTGACAAATGATGCAATCGTTGCAATCGCAGAAGTTAAATAAACAGAAAAAAATGAATGCACTTTAAAAGTGCTGAGTCGGGACTAATATGTTTACTTATTCTCTGTACACGCCTATAACGTATCTCATCCATAATGGTCTTGGCGTGTTTGGAAACGGTCCATTTTCCTCTATAGCTCGCTCGTGAAACTTTTAGGCAAATAAGTTGGAGGCATTCTTGGCGTGTTTTTTTCGTCGACTACTCCCCCTTGGAACTCTCTGTACATATAATCATTAACCACAGGAATCAGAAACTCCAGTGTAGACCCTTACTTTTCACCAAACATTATTTTACTATTTCCCATGTAAGGGGTTTTAGACAGATATTTGTCATTGTTGTTATATTTATATTCTTATTTATGCTGTAAGTCATCGTCACAATCAGGTAAGATTCCTCAATGTTCTAAATTGTCAAGAGATTGCCATTTTTTTTAATTATAATATTCGGGGAATATACATCATTTTGAAATATTATGCCACAATGGAGGTGGACCCTTCCGCCAAGTGATGTAAGGAATAGGGAGTTAATGATTATTATTTTTTTTAAAGGTTAATGAGAATATGAATTGTGTATGTTTTCAAAAAGATTCTTCCACAAAAAAGAGCCATTGCACTCTATAAATTGTAATATTAATTTTGATACATTTTGTTGTGCAAAGTATTTCTATATCTATTTCCTTTATACTTCATATTTCCTTTCTCTTAACCGCTTAGAGGCAATTTGCTAATTTGTGGTATATAAATTGGTTATTATCATTTTATTTCATACAAATGCATGCAACACGATAATCAGATAAAATTGGTAAAAACACGATCAATATAAGATTTTTCTTAAATGAAGAATCAAAATTGAATGGGCGATATGTTACTTATATAGTATAAGCAGGTTATGATCACAATATTATTTTAAGCATACACAACAAAAACTGTGGCGTTAACCGGTGTACATAGAGGACCACACCAGTTATTTTACACCGGTGTTAAATTGGTGGTGTTAGTTTTACACCTATAGGTGTTATTACAACACATATGGTTGTGACATTTACACTATTTGGTGTTATGTTCAATCTCTAGGGTGTTATATTAACACCTCAGGGTGTGGTCCTCTATTAACACCAATTGGTGTCAGTTTTACCACCACAGTTTTTACAGTGTATACATGTAAGAATGAAGAGTGTGTGAAACCAGCATGATACTCATTCTGATCATTTATAAGGTTCTGAATGATATATATTTGAAAACAGAATGAGAAAACGATCCCCTGGCTATAATCCCACTGTTTAAAGGGAAATTTTAAAACTCATTAAAACGAGTTATACTAACTTTAAATTCTGATATGAAAAAACCTAAATGCTAAAAAGTTTAAATTGACCACGCATAAAAAGGTTTAAGATCCTTACATTGGCTCCCTGTAAAACAGCGTATTATGTTCAAGATTTTGTTGTTAACTTTCCATTATGTTCATGGCTCATCTCCCCAGTACCTTATTTCACTGATCTAAAGTTATACCCCTTGAAGATCCTTACGTTCCTCCCTTTCCAATTCTCATGTTACTCCCAAGGTTTCCAAAACCTGGGGTGAAAGATCATTTGTTTACTCATCCTCGAAGCTATGGAACAGCCTCCCTCATAACATCAAACAGTGCTTGACTTCTGAAACTTTCAAAGATTTTACCGCAAAACATTTCAGTTCAATTCTTCTTAATTTCTTTTACAATTTCCTAAAAAGCGCATTGAGCACTCTACAGAGTGGATTTGGCGCGATATAAGTCTTAATTATTATTATTGCTTTATTTATATATATGTTCATAAACTAATTTGAAGCTTATAAAAAAGCAATAAGTGAAACCGGTATAAGATATCATTCTGATTTATGTTTGAAGGTTCTAAGTAATGTTTTAAGATCCCCAGATTACAGTGCATATTCTCATAAGGAAATTTGCCCTGATTATAATTTGGTTAAAAGATAATAGTGTTATATTATTTCTTAAAGTTTTGATTTTGAGACGGCGTAAATGAAAAGCTGTTTCATAATTATGTCGGGGTATATGAACTCCAAATAATGACAATTGCTCTAATAATTAAAAGCATTTTTTTTATAAGGGAAACTATGATTAATTTAATAGTGCCATTATATATATATACTAAAATATTTAATTAATCATGTCCAAATACCGGATTCGAAGTGTACAATGTTGGTGTGGAGAGCGTAAAAAATCTGCTGAACCGAGCTCCAACACCGAGCTGGGTTCACAATAACGAAAACTACATCTTTCTGCTTTTGGATTTTTCAAGTGATTTTACTTTTTTATGCGGGAGAATCAATAGTTCCACCTATATGAGAAACATGTTATGAATCATTGTGAATTAGAAGGGGGGATGATTCAATGGATGATTTCAAGTACGGTATTCGGACTTGGTTCCAACAGCGAGTCTCTTGAAATAAAAAAAAGACAAAAATAAAGAATAGAACATAACATTTTAATAAACGGAACATGTTTCGAGGTGTCGCACCTCATCCTCAGCCTGAAAATTATTAACAGAGTCATTGGTATTTATACAGTTGAGATGTCAAGTAAAAATTTTCAAGAATGTAGTTACACAGGATTACAAGGAATGCAATTGTTGAATGGAATGAAGTAAAAAGTTACAAAGTCTATGGATTTTGGAAGTAAAAAAAGATATACTATTTTTCTAAAATAATGACACAAAGTATTTAACCACATATTATAGAAATTTGGTTATGAAGAGTCAGCCATTTTTCATTGTAATAAAGTAGGCCTATCCATGTTTTAGTTGTTTCGTTTGCATAAACGTTCTCTCTGTTACTTTGAAAAAAAATCAAATTTAACTCACCGGTGGTGCTAAATTACAAGTAAAGAATCCTTTCGAAAATATTATGTCAGAAAACAAGTCATTCCACCTTTAAACTTGAGTGCCATTACTGATTCAAAATAGAAAAATCTAGAGATACGATAAAGATATTAATGATCTACTGAGAACTCACGCCCTGGCATGTCCTTCTTCTCTATAGCTTCCTTGCCAAGTTTGCCCCAGTGCTCCCTTTTTTTACCTGTTCTTAAATCCTGAGTACAAAAGTAAAATATGGTATGTATTTCAATTAGCTCTTTTATTAATGATTTTACAGACAAGACCTCTTTCACACTATAAAACTAAACCTCCTTTTTTCAAACATTAATAACATACACTTAAACAACCTCAAGACATGTGAAAAACTAAAAAAAAAGACCCTTTATTCTAGAAAATTAATCCTAGATTTTCAACACTAATCTTATTTCACCATCTTTCACTACCGAAAAAGTAATAAATATCACGTTTTCCCCGTATTTTATCTTAATTTTATCTTAACCCGTCAAACTTAGGAATATAAAATGAGTAATAATGCAATTCCCATTCCACTCTGGCATTTTTTTTATGATACCAATATTTCTAGAAATAAGAGATTATCTACTTGGTTACAGCCCGATAGACCGCGGGTCCGTTAGACCGTGGGTCCGATAGACCGCGGGTCCGTTAGACCGCGGGTCCGATAGACCGCGGGTCCGATAGACCGCGGGCCCGATAGACCGCGGGTCCGATAGTCCGCGGTGTGTGTAAAATTATGATCAGGTCAACATAGTGAAATCCATGTCATCAAGAGGTCAAAAGGTCATTGATACGAGTCCATTGGTAACGATGACCCACAGAACCAATCGCCCCCTGACATCTACTTCAAGGAAAATATTATCTCCATATTTTTATCATCGGGGACTGTTACACCCTCTAGACGCCATACGGAGCCTCTAAAATGCCATCGACTTGACGACATGGCGAGATACTTTATCTTGCCATGTCGACTAAATTAGCTTATCATGTCCGCATGGCGAGATACGTTATCCTGCCAAGTCAGTCCACTTGTAAAAAGTTATATGTCAACATGGCGAGATATTGTATCTTGCCAAGTCGACTTAAATATGTTACAAGATAGAATATATAGCTATGTCGAAATAATATAAGCTTATGAATTACTTTAATAGGCGGCGGAAGCGGGGGGGGGGGGGGGCTTTTCCCCTGAATTTGAGGTGGGAGGACGGTCTCCCCTAAATTTTAAGTTGAGAACCTTTTTTGGTCGTCAATTTCTTTTGTACGTCCCCCCCCCCTAAATTGAGGTAGACCACCCTAGAATATTCCCCCCCCCCCCTAATTTTGGTTGATAAACTTCTTTTTTTTCCTTGTCAAAATATTTTGGTGGTCCCTCCTAAAATTTTGGTTGATTTGCTTGTCAATTTTTTACTTGTGTCCATCCAAAAATTTCAGGTGGATCCCCCTAAATGTTTTGCCTTCGGCCGCCAATGATTAAGTAAGACATGGTAAGATAAAGTACCACGCCATGTCGTCACGTTAAGGCATTTTCACAATTATTATTTTCATAATTATCTGGGGTAATTGTCTGGAGAGTAAATTTCCGGATGGGGGGGGGGGTAACAGTCCCCGGTGGTAAAAAATATGGCGATAATATTTTCCTTGAAGTAGTTGTCAGGGGCTGATTGCCCTAATTGGGTTATTCTTATAGAACCCAGGATCCAAGATTTCAAGGGGAGGGAGGGACAGCAAATTTTATCTGATGTTTGGCGCCCATGTGTACTTTTCGAAAAATGGCGCCCACTCCCTCCCGGCCAGGCTAACTTATATTATCTTATAATCACATAAAAAAAAAGACCACTTTTTAATGTGTTCTTGAAAAAAAAATCCATGAATACATAAATACCAAAAGGTGGGGGGGGGCACAGTGGCGGTTCCAGCCTTGGCCAATAGGGGGGGGGGGGGCGGAAATTTGTTTCAGCCATATTTTCCCCGATCGGCAGCTCGAAGATAATTTTGTTTGTTTCTTTGAAGGGATAGTCCTCATTATTCACTTCTTGGCTTTATTCTTATAAATTAATACATAATATCATAATCCTCATTTATATGATACGAGCACGAAGTGCGAGCTAATTTTTGGGGAAATTTTATGCATTTTTTCCTAAAAAACACGTGTAAGCTTCACACCAGCTAGATCTCCACTTGAAAAATTAACTTAAAATTAGAAGACCTGCAAATTTATTTTTGACTCAGTCTTATATTCACATTTGGTTCGATCAAAATAAAAGAATAATGGGCAAATTTGAATATAAAAACCCTTTATTCTGTTGTAATGCTTTTAAATTTTACGAATAGAAACCACTTTAATTATTGATTAATTAAATACATATTTTGTTTTGCATTTAAATCAAACAATCTTTGAATGTAGGTCTAATTATTTTCATTTTAGCACTATCCTCATCATTGGGCGTTAGAGGGCGAAAGACAATCTTTGACTTCATTAACCATGGTTGTGAGATACCATACGAGATACCATATCAGGGGTTGTTGTGAGAAGCAGCAGTTCGTACAAATACCAAAGTTCATATTTATATAAAAATATTGTCGTTAATAACCTTTCAATATCATAAAAAATGAGGGATAAGACAGTTACATGTTAATAATTAAACGGATTGGCATAGCATTGTATGTGTAAATGCTATACTAGTGGAATTTCCACTATGGCTCGATAAATTTGAAACACATTGCATGTCAATAACAAAAATATTTTTACTCGACTTTAAGAAGTGAATAAAAAGACAATCGTGTAAACGATTCGGTGTTTAGATGAAAATGTGTTGCACCACACATTGTCATACCGGGACAATTTGTGCAAAAACTGACACCACAAATTGTCACCCCTGCACAAATTGTCGCCACACGACTATATATTGTTTTGTGCTGGACGCACAAAATTTTTAAGCATGTTGTGCATGCCAATCTGTGTCGGCAAAAAGAAACCTAGAACCACATATTGTCGCCCATTACACAAACTGTCTTCAAACACCAGTCTGGTGTGTAGTGTATTTGGGTGCTGGTATGTGTGTGTGCGTGTGATGGTGTGCGTGTGTGTGTATTTTTGTGTATTATTAGGTCAAAGGTTACAGCTCATTATATATGCGAGTTGGTTTAAGGGTCTAAATTTGTTCATTATATATATATGCATATTCTTTTCTGCACGATATAAAGTTCAGTCATATTGAATTAATTTATGATCGCGTTAAGCGGGGGCATATGTGTTCTTTAGAGAAGTCAAATTTCTATATGTTGTCTTATATTGCACTACAACCATTTTCTTTAACTTCTCCAGGTTCTCCATATTCCAGAATATGTTTGCCATTCTTTAAGAAATATGGTTGCAGAGCCTTTGTAAACATTACGCATTACTACCGAGACGTCTCCTAAATCCAAAGTACGTCTTTGCGACGGAAAAAATATCGTATCCCCGATGAAAAAAAGGATTGGAGACGTCTCTGAGACGGATTAAGGACAACTTTGATACGTTTTTGAGATTTTCGAGACTCATGAATCGTCATGTGCATTAAGGAGACGTCTCCGCGACATGTTTCAAAACCGTTTAAAAGTAGTCCCCAATCCGTCTCCAAGACGTTTTTGCGACGAAAAAAAATATATTGGAAACGTCTCTGCGACGGAAACGAAAAGTATCTTATACGTGTTGGGAAAAAAGGGATTGGAGACGTCTCTGAGACAGATTTCAGAATATTTTGAGACGGTTTTGAGATTCTCGAGACCAATGAAACGTCGTGGGGGCCCCAGAAGACGTCTCTTCGACATTTTTTAAAATCGTCTCAAAACTGCTATGAGTAGTCCAAAATCCGTCTCAAACATGAGATACCACCATCAGTCTCACTCAAAGTCTTCACACATCAACACACATACACACACACCCAAACATATACTCTACTTGGCCATTTTTTTTTGGTGTGTTTGTGTTCATGGAGTAAGTAAGTAAGTAAAGTGTTATGTGAAACAGGGCGACAATTTTCCATGTCCTCTCCTCTACAAATTGTCACCTTAATTAGGCGACAAATTGTGCAAGGGTGACAATTTGTGGTGTCAGATTTTGCACAAAAGATTTTAAAATAGCAGAGGTCAAAATGACAGAGTAAAAAATGACAATGGCAAATGTAAACGATTATGGAAGAGGTAAAATTTACTTTGGTAGAAAAACGTAACTTTGCCGCTATGCAATCAATTTTCATCCACCTATACTAGCTGCTCAAACTTAACAAATTGCTATTTTCCATCATTTAAATGAGACTGTATGCGATTTATCACTTGTGTACGAATTGATGCCCTGTATGTCGCCAAGAGCAGCGAAGCCGCTGGGTCACCCTCTTCATATCTTCATATTTTGTGGAAAATCCAGGATTTCTTATGTGATAATTGAAAAATTGGTGTTCGTCTCTATCTTTGTCCTTGGAAACGGTTGGATTTTTAGTTCTCTGTATGAAAATGGTTAAAAAGACATATTTGTGGAAGTTGTGAGATAAGACACTGCCGACCCGTGACATGTGACTGGAACTATATATAACTTCATAGAGTTACGATATGTTTCTAACTGATCAAGGCATATTATAGACATGACACGCAAACTTAGAATGAACTCTTGTCAAGGAACTGGTGGAAAATCAAATTTTCGCTACAAACTCCCTAAATATGTGACAAATAAAAGTTTGCATAATGCCGTTATCTATTTGCACCAGGCATATGAAAATCTGAAGCTAGATGTCGATAGAGACTATTTGTCATCAAAATGAACGCCTAACTTCACCTTTTTCATCAATTTCGTTTGAAAATAAAATACTTACGTTTAAGGTAAAATTGGAATGAGAAGGCGCTTGATAATATGTTAACCAAATATTGTCACTTTTAAGCTTTATTCTTTTGAATCAAATGTAAAAATAAGTGTAAAATAATCTCACAAGCCTAATCTAAAAAGTGCGCGCGCGAAGCGCGCGCTAATTTTTAAATTTTTATTTCATGTATTTTGTCTTAAAATAGCATTCTGGCAATGCTTGTGATCCTAAACAAGATGAATGAATTTAGTACGCATTGATCGTTCCGATAAAACAGAATCTGTTAGCGGCTGCTTGTAATTATCCATAAATGAAAACGTTACATATTTCAACAATTAAATAATGCGAGCGCGAAGCGTGAGCTGAAAATATTTACTTTTCCACCTGAAGAATGGAAGTTCTAAGCAATTTTTGTAATCATGAAAAAGGTAAATACATAACTGAGCAATCGATGCGAGTGCAAAGCGCAAGCGGAAAATTTGAGATTTGTAGGAGAATTGTGAGTGGATATGGATCACAGTTAAAAATGAACATATATGATTCATTATTATTACTTTAAGTTTTGACATAGGGCCGGGAAATTCTAAGAACAATATTTCATCATATAAAAATTATGACTGTCTTCCTATTTCTCTTCTTATGAAATTGCGAGATGAAACTTTTCGATATTCCATTCTGAAAAAAGGGAAAATTTATCATTAAATCAACTTATTAATCTAATAAGCCTAATCAGAGCGCGAAATCTGTCAATATTGTAGATTTAAAGCACTTTTTTAATTATATAGTCAGGGGCCTTAGCAAAATTTTGGGGACAGGATTTACAAAAGCGCCATTTTTTGCATGTGGGTCCCTGGTATCAAAAGCATTAATTCTAGATAGGGTGCCCCGAAATCGGTGAAGGGCACCCTATTTTAAAATGCTAATTTATGCAAATTTTATGCAAAAAAATCATAATTCACCATATCTCACTAAAAAAATAATTTTCAAATGCCCAATTTTTGTGTATTTGGGTCTTCTTTTGCTAAACATTCAACTGCAGGTCGATTTTTATAAAAATGGTGAGTATGAATCAATTTTTAAGGTTAATTTATGCAAATTATATGCAAATCACATGTAAAAACACATGTATTATCATATATCGACATATAGAATTGTCAAAATCACAATTTTTTTTCTCCACATGTGTCACTGGTACCAAAAGCATTAATTCTTGATAGGATGCCTCGATATCAATGACTGGAATCCTTTTTCATAGGGCTAATTTATGCAAAATTATGCAAAATCACACTATTCACTGTGAATTACTGTATATGTATAGTACAGACCGAAACTTTTCTATAGAAGCCTATTTCTTTTCTTTTTTTACGAGGGGGGGGGGGGGTATTTGGGATTTATTTTGACGGGGCATCAAATCTAGATTGATTTCTGTACAGTTCCTGAATAAGAATCAACTTTCAATGTTAATTAATGCAAATTTATGCAAATATGTGTAAAACTCATCAACTATCCTATTTTGAGGTTTTAAACCGACAACACTATGCATAGGAGACACTGTTACACAATTCATTCATTATGATGACTTTCCATGCGACCAGAGGAGAGCATCATGTTTAAAATGCAAATTTATGCAAATTATAAATCCTGTGCATACCTGTGCATACCCCTTTCACAATAAAAAAACCCCCAAAATCATATGAAAAAGATAAACAGTAATTCATCTTTCTTTTCAAAGCAATTAAAAAAACTCATAATTCACCATATCTCACTAAAAATAATTTTTAAATGCCCAAAAGAGTTTGGCCCCTTTTCCACTGTTAATACCCACTGGAATGGGACTAATTTATACATATGAAATATTTGCTAATTTATATAAATTAGCATATTTTGCATGAAGACGGGATTTTCAATAGCACGTTTGAAAATTAAATCTATGGATCTGATAGAGATTTTCTTAAAGTTTGGTTTGGTTTTTTTTTATTCCTTTTACTAATTTTCATTATTCATGCATGAATTAACTGCTAATTTACATAAATTAACATATGATATACATGATATTTTCAATATGTTTGACAAGGAAATTTAAAGCTATTGACCTAAAAGAGACTTTCTTAAAGTTTGGTATCTCTTTATTTACTTTTATTAATTAACTCCTATTGGCATATGGCTTCATGCATAAATTACTGGTAATTTACATAAATTAGCATATTTTTGCATAAAGTTGCAATTTTCAACACCATGTTCTGTGGGAAAAATTAAAGCTATTGACCTGATATAGACTTTCCTAAAGTTTGGTATCTTTTTTATTAACTTTTATTAATTAATTCCCATTGGCATATGGCTTCATGCATAAATTACTAATTTACATAAATTAGCATATTTTTGCATGAAGATGCAATTTTCAAGACCATGTCCTGTGGGAAAAATTAAAGCTATTGACCTGATAGAGACTTTCCTAAAGTTTGGTATCTTTTTTTTTAAACTTTTATTAATTAATTCCTAATGGCATATGGCTTCATGCATTAATAATGCTAATTTGCATAAATTAGCATATTTTTGCATGAAGATGCAATTTTCAACACCATGTTCTGTGGGAAAAAATGAAGCTATTGACCTAATAGTGACATAGGGAAAGTTTGGTGCTTTTGTAAACTCTGTCCCCAAAACTTCAAATTTAAGGCCTAAGGCCCCTGACTAATATGATGCACGACTTGATATATTTTCAACAATCAGTGTGCGCACAAATCGCCAGCCGAGAATCGTTGATAAACTGTCATAAAATGGAGATTTTAATTGGTTTGTAATATAATTAATATTGAAATTTTCATAACTCATCAATCAAAATGTGAGCGTGCAGCGCAAGCTAATATGTTTTTACAATCTGACATGAATAGGGATATTTTGATAACTAAAATGGAATACAGGAAAATAATAGGTACCTGGCAAATCAAATTTTGTGAGCGCGCTGCGGGAGCAGAAAATGTTAATATTCAGACAATTAAAAAAATGTTTTTTTTTTCCAGAACATTTTTTAAAAATGAAAGTTTGATTTCCGAGTTGAAATATGTTATGTATATTAAAATTTGATTTTTTGAGTTCCATATGTGTAAATCACCTAAAAGGCAACACGAGCGCGAAGCATGAGCGAAAATTTTATATAATGACCTTAAAGAATTTTTTAAAAGTTGTTTTTCCCTCATCTTATTTATTCAATCGTTTTCCTCCTCCTATGTTATTCTCTCCTCTCTTTTCCATTTTTTTTGTCTTTCTTTCCCCGTTTTTTTTTGCTACGCCAATATAGGGAGAAAGGAGGGGCAGGCCTGCCCCCCCCCCCCCTTAGATCCAACTCTACAGCAATCTAACAGAAAGTATTAAACAAGCAGATTCAAGAAAGAAATTCAAATCCATGTTAAAACCTTTTTTTGGGGGGGAGGGAGGGTTAAATAGCCTTTTCCGCCGCATGTGAAGCCCCCTATCGTTTACAGCCTACTGTGAACTGTGCAACTACTTTAATTTTTGGTGAAATTCATTCTCTCTTTCTATTTGTTCCGTAGCGTTTAGATACATAATGTGTGCTTCACTTGTAAGTGGTATACAAATAATGTAAATTCCTATTAATGGCGTGCGTTTCCCGATCTCCTTATCGAAATCAATATTAATGAGATAGCACAATATTGTTCTCGCTCTAATGGAGGGGGGGGGGGGGGGTCAGTGTTCTATCAAGCAAAAGACGTAGGCCTATTTGTGCATCATTTCATATCATTGGTGTAATGATAAAGAACCTGATGAATTCTGTTTTTGTATATCAAAGTTATCATAAAGTTAATACAAGTGACAATCAATATGATTCAGGCGTACACCGCTTTAACTGATATAACATGCATCCAGAAATCGAAATATCCGATGAATTCAAAACGTACGCAGCAGGAATGCCATGCAGTTCGGATGTTACAGCACTCTAAAATTTGAATAATCTCGTATTACAAATGTCAATTTTGCTAAAAATGCACACAAACTCATTACTTGATAGACTCTGGGGGATGATATCGTTGATATAAAAATCGCTTCCATAATTAGATGGCCATCGATTCTCTTTCTTTTTAATCTAAATATAATCTATGTCTTTCAGGATCATGATATGAAAACCCTTTTTATAACAAACATGACAAAGGAAAAACGCGTCTCAAGTCATGCAAGTTATACATAGTTCATTGCCGCAAATATACCAATCATCTTCGCTTGTTAATGTTTAATCATCAACATTATAACTGATATTATTATTCGTATTATCATGTCCATTGATATCACTTCAAAGTTCTAATTATCACCATCATCACTGTTATCATCATCATTCATTCATTATCTATTTCCAATCGTTCTCCAGTAGCAGTTTTATAGTTTATATAATTAAAAATATGAAAGATAATGGTAATGATTATGGTGATGTTTGTAATCATGAACATTACATCCGTTATGTGAGATACTTTATGCGATTTTACACGCTAATCGCTACTCGATGATGGTGAAAGAAATCTTTCAAATAAGCAGAAAAGAAGACGGGACGGTAGTTACTGCATACACGTACTTTAATACAATACATTATTACAAAAGATTCCCCATCGGGCGGGCCAACGGTCTTTTGAAGTAGGTTTATCAATTAAAATTACAATAATCACGACAGCGGATATGGGGAATTAAAGACTGAGCGTCTAGCTCTCCCATTGTTTTCTGTGGCGAACCCGCTGAGCATGCTTTTTTCAATGATTCTCTACTATACGGGTGAGTGATCTTGCTTTTTCATGATCATAGGCCTGGGCAATGACTAAGAACAGTTCGATGAGTATCAATGCCAAGCAATCCTGAAAGGTCAATAATGTTCAATTCTCTTGATGGAAAAGCTTATATCATGGCTCTATTTGCTTTTCCTTTTAGGCCAGTAAGTGTACTAACTAATATTAATAATAATCACATTCCATCTATTTTATTATAATGATCTAATGCTAATATCACTCTACATATCTCCCTGCAGCTTACGGCTCCATATCTTCACCCGTGAAGTACAGAATTTTGAAGCTTAAATTATTGAACATAATGGCATCCTAGTATTGTAATGATGTGATCACTGCAATATACATGTATACAAAAACATTAATTTAATTCTACTCACATTGATTTCACTTTAGAACAAACTCACCCCCCCTTCCATTTCTTCTGTTTCTCCGTCGTTATTCTTGTTTTCCACCCTTCTTCGTGTTCTCATCCTTCGCCCCCTTCTTCATCTACTCTTACTACTCCTTTTCTTATTTTTTTTTCTTCTTCATATCCTTTGTCGTCTTTCATTATTCTTTTTTCTCCACCTCATCCTTTTCTGCTGCTTCTTTCTTTTCCTTCCTCCCACTTTCTACGTCTCCTCTCTTCTTGTTGTTCTTCTGCCCAACTGCCATTCTTATACGTCTCCTGCTTTTCCTTCGTTATTCTTCCTTTTCTTCTTCCATCTCCTTTTTTTCTCTATCTTCCCTTTTCCTCTCCGTATCCTTCCTCATCTCTCATTATTATTCTCATCCCTTTTTACTGCTCCCCCATTCTACATGTACGTCTGCTTCTCCTTGGTGATTCTTCTTCTCCTCCTTCTCCCACACCATCGATTTATGAAGATAAAATTATAATAAAATAATAAAAATTTTAATAAAGATAATACTTATAATAGAGAAATGAAGATGAATGTGATAGTAACAGCGGTGATGACGATATCGATAACTATGGAGATTATAGTCCATGTACAGCACAACGTATCAGGAGCAATTTCAAATATGGTTACATGACGATTTTGTTACGAAATATTCATCAGAAATTTAGATCTAGTACATAAATATACACTTATCTTTGCAGAATAATGAAATCGCAGCTCAATATCGATAATTATGATGATAACTAAAACAGAAAAGCATACGTGGGACAGTGTATTATAATATCGCCTCGAAAAATACCTGACATTTGATGGAATTCTGTGCTTATATCGCTCATTTCTGAGCACTTTTACGATGTTTTTTTCACAGGGCTGTTTGTCAAATATTTTTCATTTATACAAACAAACACTTCGTTGGTAAATTTCATTGGATTCTGATCGAACTAATTTTCAGATCGTTACCACAATTGGTTTTTATATTCAATTCCGAACATTACGTTTAATACGTTAAACTTATTAAAGGCATTGTTTACCTTTGTTAGCAGCCCATTTAAAAAAAAAAATCTCAAACCAAGATGAAACATGTGTACAAGTGCATGTATTAGAAGTAATAAACCCTGAAACAACCATTATTGAGAATGAAAAGCTAAAACTACAAGGCAAACCCCGATTTTAAATTAAATAGGCGTCTTATAGACACCTAAATAGTACACACCAGTTTATGGGATGAAATTAAGATGGTGTTTCCGGTCACTTTATATTTCTATTTTTGAAGCACTAAATAATCATTTTCGAACGCAATTTTTCTAGGCTTCATTTGTGTAACTTATCACAGACACAGGTGACAAGTGTGACCTTTTAGCTCAGATTTTTAAAAAGTCAAACCGATGTTAACCAATCACTTTAAATGAGGTTATACTTTACTTTAGTCTGTTATATGTTGTTTTATGTTGTACTCTCATACCCCGAGAGGGGATCGATAGGGTGAATAAAATGTATATTTAAATCAGGGCGGATTCAGCCTCCGCCAATGGGGGGGGGGGGTGATTTTTTCACCCATATTTTCCCAGATCGGCCGCCCAAGGTTGATATTTGTTTATTTCTTTGAATTGGTTGTCCCAGTGGCGTAATGATTATTAAAGTTATTTTCTAAGTCTTCGCCTCATCTTATTCACTCGCCTTCCTCCTCTTATTTTTACTCTTCTTTTTTCCTCTCTTTTTCTTTCTTTCCCTTTTTTGCTCCGCCAATAGGGGGGGGGGGCGGGCCCTAATCCAACCAAGATTTGGGTCTATACAACATAATGTCTAAAGGTCGGGGGCGGATCCATGACAAGGGGGAAATAAGATTCGCTTTCAAGGGAGGGGGGCACTCTTCTGTTTTGGCTGCATTTTGCATTACAAATTTTAATTGTGCCTCTCATAATGGGGGGGGGGGGCGAGGGCAACCCCCCCCCCTGAATCCCCCAGTGATAGAAGGGTACCGGATGCTGATTCATTCATGGCATACAATTTTCGAAATAGACGGCCACAATTTCGTAATTATCCAGTCCACGCGCATACGTACTCTCATTTCGAAGACGCAAGTCATGAATTTTGGAAAAAATGATTTCACTATCCCCCTCCCCCACCTGATCGCGGCATCTGCGAGAACACAACTCTGCTTTCTCATGAATATTATTTCGATGCAGAGGCAGAAATCGGGATGAGCACGCATTTGGTCAAACAACAAAAAAAAAAGGTTAATTTCAATCGATGACAGACGTTTTTAACACAATCTGACATTTCACTTTTTCAACTGTATTTCCTCCATTTTTTCAACCTTCCTCTTGTTCAATCCCAATATTATTTTCTTATTTCTCTCTATTTCCCCTTCCTTTTCTCTCCCTTTGACTTCTTAGTTTTCTTTTTCCTCTTTTCACAATCCCTTTTGGTCCCGCTTCTTTAAGACATGGAGATAAAGAAAATCAAGAGACATTATGTTATCCTGGGGAAATGGTAGCCCGTCAAAAATTTGAACAAACTTTAAAACAGTTTATAATAAATCTGTTAAATCTTTGATCTATCTATGCCAAATAGTGTGAAGCTGTTCCGGTTATATTTATTTTATCATTCTATTTCCTTCCGTTTTTCCTATTTTTTTATTTATTTATTTATTTATTTATTTTTTTTTTGGGGGGGGCTCTCGACACTTGTTTGAGATGCGAGTAATAATTAATATTCCAAGTCGACGTGAATTCTACGAATGGCTCGGGCCTACGAAACGAAAATGTGTGGAATCTTTATATTTTCCACCTTAAACATCATGAATTGACTCTCTTCCAATTGCAAAAAAGAGGTTTTCATGGTTATTGCAGCAAATTCGAAAGATCAGTAACGATTTATGACACGTGCGTGATTTTTTGATTAAGCTACCGTGGCTTTATGAATGCACCCGAACTTCCATTATAGATGCGGACCACAGTTCAGAACACTGACCTAAGCTCTCGATCCGACAGTCAAACATGATGAAGGCACACATTTGTTTTGGTCGTAGAGGGAGCTATTTAGAATAGATTCTTCGGCCTTTCGACAGAAATTAAGACTTGCAGGAAAGACGAACAAAAGAAAGGGGCATCAAACATGTCAAAGGGCCTTTGATGGCGGTCGTTCCTTTGAAGACAAGGGAACGTTGGCGGTAAAGCCGAAGCGAAACCCGATGCGGGAAGAACGGTGCGTGGACTTTTGACAAGCTCCCTAAATTAAAATTAAATACTTTTACGGATGTATCACTGTATTCAAAACCATTGGTATAGGCCTATAAGAAAATATATGATAAATAACAAATGCATAAAATTGTCTGACGATTTTTAAAGCTTAATGTTGTGGGGTGGTCAATTGGAGAGGTATACAAGTTTTAAAAATTAGTAGTTAGATTTGTGTCATTCTTCCTACGTCCCTCCCCCATAAAATTCCACTATAAAAGCAGAATACAGTGCGCTAACAAGTGTCTGTTGTAAGCGCCTAATAAATGTTATAGGTTATTATTATCAATAATAAGAACTTCTAATAGTATTAGTAAACAATACAAAATGGTTATACCAATTCGATGTATTGGACATCGTATCAAAGTATACATTCAATATTATTTAAGATATAGTTCGTTATTTGGTACAGCAATTCCCCCCCCCCCCCAACACACACAGATTCATAAAAATCGTCTTTTGATGAGTCCTGTAATCAGTTTATTAACATCTCCTGAAACCATCCCCCCAAAACCAGTGGGAAAAATGTGTAATTTATACAAGTACATAATACATTTTGCAGAGGATATTGTGTATTACCATTGTCTTTTTGTTCCATCTATCTCTTCCTCTCTTTATATTCAAAAGGTCGCAGAGTGTCATGGAATACATATCTCTGAACACAGTGGACATGACATATCACCTTTATCCCATGGTGATGAATATGACATAAAGAGGAATTGCTCTTTCGAAATGGCGAACGTGCTCCTATCGAGGTCGGGTGACTTGGAGCCAAACCCGGGTCCAAATACCGAGTAAGCAGTTTGAATTATAGGGTCATTAATTTCAATTATGGACGATCACATTCGTGTATAGTCCAAATTATATTCGACGGAATTCAAAGGGAACGCTTAACTACGTAAACACTTGTAAAGGCTGGTTTTAGTCGAGTTTGTGCATAGACTATTTTATATGATTGTTTTTATAACAGGATGGTAAAACATTATTTATTTACATGGAATGCTCTTTTTTGATAATCCATGTTAAGGATCTTTCCCCAAAACATAGTGAGCAAATAGAAGAGTAACGTTGGAACAATTTGCTGATTCATATTGTGTTTTTTCTGATGTCGTTTTTATACAATTTAGGCTTGGATATCTAAGTGAGCATGAATTGTATCTCCTTGCTGACGGTATGGATCCATCAGACTTTAGGAAGGTCGGGTTGGCTCTAAAATTCACCGAGGCTCAACTAAGTCGTGTTGAGAGAGATTATAATGGCAACATAATGCTAGCTACTTACAAGATGCTTTGCGAGTGGCTGAAGACAGTACGACAACACGAAGCAAGGGATATACTATCAGACAAGTTAAAAGACATCAATCTGGTACAGCTGGCCGACAGTGTACAAAATGGTGATTACCACTGTCAGTACTATTTAACCACATCCGTAACTGTCACGTGGAAAAATGATAATAATGATAGTCTGATAAAAATCTTAAGGATAACAGTGACTGATTGAAGATGAGTCATGATGATGATGAAAATCATAATGCTAATAATAATAATAATGATAACGATGAAATTAATATTTAAAGAATAAGTAAAGAAAAAGTTACATGAATACTGCAAATGACGGTTTGGTAATATTTGATGAAAACTGAATTAACCTTAAGGACAATGATCACAAGAGACTAGAGTTATTCTTTCTCAGTCCAAATATGCTACGAAAAAAATCATTGACTAATTACATTAAGTATTTTCCAAAAATACTTCAACCCGCCCCCCCCCCCCCCCAGTCATGAAAGTATGCTAAAAACAGCAGCAAGAAAACATAAGGACTATTAACAAATAACACGGAATATCAACTAAAGGTAGGGTATACATATTTAATTACATTTTATTAGTTAGTCTTAATGACATGCTATTTTCTATCTTACTACAGGTCAGGTTGGTGATCACATACCATCACTGACGGAAGAGGAATTCCAGAATGTCATAAAAGCGGTCAAAGAATATTATTCAATTCACAACTGTCAGATTCAAGCAGATCCACTGAACAGTGGCATTTTATTCAAGTTTGATGAGATCTTCACCAACCTAATGTTGATGGAAGAAAATAAGAAGACAACAAGAAAGGCACCGCTACTCTACGATAACTTGCTCAAGACTAAAGTCAACGGAGTTCTACCTAAACGGTTGCTGGTTGAAGGTGAAGGAGGTGTGGGGAAGACAACTCTTTGTGCAAAGATTGCTTGGGACTGGATTCATGGAGCAGGCTACCAAGAGTTCAAACTGGTACTTCTCGTCCTTCTTCGTGACGTAAGTGATAAGACTATTGGAGAGATAATAATGTCTTACCTCCCAGACGACATTGAGATTACAGCCATGCAGCTAAACAAGCATATCTTCTCCCACCAGAAAGACGTCTTTCTTGTTCTGGACGGCCTAGACGAGTTAGCTGGTGATCTAAACAACCCTCACCAGATCGCCTTGATCATCTTAAATCGGCTGTTCAAGTCAGGGAGAGTGCTAATTACATCAAGAGGATGGAAATCAGATGAGATACGGAAGATTAGTGAGCTTAGAAAGCTCTATGCTTTCATTGCGGTCGAAGGTTTTTCTGCTAAAAATCTGTCTGCCTACATCACTAAGTTCTTCCATCCAGACACAACTTTGGCTGAAGATTTGAATCGATTCATATCAAACAACGATGTGATCAGAGAGAACATGGCCCCATTCCCAATATACACAGTAATGCTGTGCATCATGTGGAAAGACTTCGACGGCGAACGCCGTGAAGCAATGTCCAAGCTTCAAACATTTTCCCAACTGTTTGATGAGATGATCCACTTCTTAGTAGATCATTATCTTTCCAAGCTCAATATGTCTGCTCGTAATATTGATGGAGAAATGGATAGGAAACGGAAGGACATTCTACGTCATCTATCCAATATCGGTTGCCTAGCCTTGCAGGGGCTCCATGAAAGGAGACTGGTGTTCACTGAAGAAGAATTTCAGAGATTGCCGGGTTGTGTGGATACAGGTTGCCAAGTTGGAGTACTCACTAAACAAACGCAAACTCCCTCTCGGAGAGAGAGAAGACACCATTCTCATTCTGCAGTCTCATCTGTCCAGTTCCCTCATAAGCTGTTTCAGGAGTATCTAGCAGGAATGTATCTGGCATCTCTTCACAACTCAAACAGAAGTGAGTACGAGGAGTTGATGAAGGATATAATTGAAAAAGTAAGTGAATTCCGTGAGCTTCTGTACTTCACCTCAGCCCAACAGAAGGAGGTCGGATTGGATATCATAACTCGTCTCATAGCATCAACGACAACGCGGTCAACGAGATATAGGCGTATCGATGACGACTACATTGTTGATGTAGCATATGAGAGTCAAGACCAAACAGTTGCCAAAGCTGTGTTAGATCATCTATCGCATTCATCCAGCAAGACACTTGTGATCGGGGAGGAGATACCGGCGCACACAGTAGCGGGACACATCTTCATCATGAATCATCATAAAGTGGTAAGTAAATTTTTAAAGCAATTCATACAGGAAAAGCAATAGTAAAATTTCAAGAAATTAACTCTGATCGATTTTTTTCTAAAAAATTGCAGATAAGTTAAAATAGTAAAACATATTAAGCGTGGGATGTGCATGGGTCAAAAATCCTATTTTAAAATGACAATATCATTTATTTTTGTCTCGCGTCCGAGAAAGAAGTGTGCCGGGCCTACATTAAAAATGGCCAAAGGGGAGAAAAAAATCACATTTTTGGCCACAGCGCCTTTTCTGTGCTTTTGCTGTCTATTTATATGATTTGGGGTAAGGCAATTTGCTTTTCCAAACTATTATTACTTTTAAACCATTTTTGTAGAGTTAAAAGGTGATTTTACCGAGATTTTACATTGCTTAACCCTTTAAAAAAAGTAGGTTTAATCGTATTATGGTTAATTGGATCGTGGATATATATACATAAACTAGTGGCATTAAACTAGTGCAATTAGAAGTAAGCATCTGAGCTTTAACATTAGATATGACATACATGTATCTGTCATGATTGCCCTTATAGTCCAGTCATTTTAACTTTTCACTTGGAACAAATTGCAACAGAATTTATTCCGATGCAGAAAATTTCTTTGAGGTCCATAGAAGACCAAACTAAAAGCCCCATGAATTCTGAATAGGGGAAAGTGTTCTAATTTGCATAAACAATGGTTAATTTTGGTCATCTTCGCTCGTTTAGTTTACATAACATACGTCGCTAGTGTGTACTATGTACTCAGACCCGATTGCAAATCCTATCAATTCCGGCCTCGATACTAATCTGAACATTGGCCTCCTCAAACTATAGCTATATCATAAATATCAGTAAGCAAAGATTTATACTACAAGAACATTGTAACTATTAACATTAAATGCATAAATTCGATTCTATTTGACTCTATCAATTATTGGACATGAAAGGGTCTAGGCACGGAAACTATCATATGATAGTCACGTGACGTGACGTTGTACACCAACATAATGACATTTTCTGCTTGCTCGATCTCAGAGTTCAAGAGAAAAAAAAAATAGATACAGCTATTAGACCTGCCACATCCCATTATACTACTATTGAACTATCGAAGTCACTCACCCCTTTCCATATTTTGCCAATTTATGGGAAAATCTGCCAATTTGGAGCCCCTGAAGAGGGAAGGGGTCGATGCGCTGAAAGACGAAACCTATTCACCTTTAAATATTTTTTTTTCAAATAATGAAGTGACTAAACCATATAGCAGAAATGCATTTTGCCTGAATGGGGGGGGGGGGGGGGTCTGTTGCACCCACAAATGTAATAACGCCCACAAATGTAATAACGCCCACAAATGTAATAACACTTTACCCACAAATGTAATAACGCCCACAAATGTAATAACACTTTACCCACAAATGTAATAATTTCACCCACAAATGTAATAATGCACTTTACCCACAAATGTAATAATTTTTGATCGCCCACAAATGTAATAATGACTTTACCCACAAATGTAATAAATTTGAAGGGATTTTTGGCAAATCCGTTTTGAACTAAAATCGTATAGTAATGCGTTCATGTAGCACACAAGTGCAAAGTCTCTTTTCCTGACCCGGTTAATTAACAAATTATAACATAAATCCAAAGTCTTTATTCCAGACCCGGTTGTTTCAAAAATTATAATATAAATCCAAAGTCTTTACTCCAGACCCGGTTGTTTCAAAAATTATAATACAAGTACAAAGTCTTTATTCCAGACCCGGTTATTTAAAATATAATCATATGAGCCTAAAGTCTTTATTCCAGACCCGATTGTTTCAAAAATGATAATATAAGTCCAAAGTCTTTATTCCAGACCCAGTTCTTTCAAAAATTATAATATAAGTCCAAAGTCTTTTCTCCAGACCCGATTGTTTCAAAAATGATAATATAAGTTCAAAGTCTTTTCTCCAGACCCGGTTGTTTCAAAAATTATAATATAAATCCAAAGTCTTTTTCCAGACTTGGTTGTTTCAAAAATTATAATATAAATCCAAAGTCTTTATTCCAGACCCGGTTGTTTCAAAAATAATAACATGAGCCCAAAGTCTTTATTCCAGACCCGGTTGTTTAAAAAATAATAATATGAGCCCAAAGTCTTTATTCCAGACCCGGTTGTTTAAAAAATTATGATATAAGTACAAAGTCTTTATTCCAGACCCGGTTGTTTTAAAAAATAATCATATGAGCCTAAAGTCTTTATTCCAGACCCGATTGTTTCAAAAATGATAATATAAGTCCAAAGTCTTTTCACCAGACCCGGTTGTTTAAAAAATTATAATATAAATCCAAAGTCTTTTTCCAGACCCTGTTGTTTCAAAAATTATAATATAAATCCAAATTCTTTATTCCAGACCCGGTTGTTTAAAAAAATAATAACATGAGCCCAAAGTCTATATTCCAGACCCGGTTGTTTCAAAAATAATAATATGAGCCCAAAGTCTCTATTCCAGACCTGGTTGTTTCAAAAATTGATATAAGTACAAAGTCTTTATTCCAGACCCGGTTGTTTAAAAAATAATCATATGAGCCTAAAGTCTTTATTCCAGACCCGATTGTTTCAAAAATGATAATATAAGTCCAAAGTCTTTTCACTAGACCCGGTTGTTTCAAAAATTATAATATAAATCCAAACTAAGATACGATAATGATGTTCCGGTGGAATAAAAATGAGAATCGAGCCTAGTCTTCTCTCCAGACCCAGTTAATTAAAACTGGTGGAATCAAAGTCTTTGTTGTTGTTTTAAATGATACTGAACGTATTGTAAATATACGCGCTATAAGTAAATTGAGAATCAAGCATAGTCTTTTCTCCAGACCCGGTTATTTAAAACTAAAAACTAAAACCCTATAGTTATGCCTTTATATAGCACAAAAGACCAAAGTCTTTTTCCAGACGCAGTAGTTTCAAAAATTATAATGTAAGTCCAAAGTCTTTTTTCCAGACCCAGTTATTTCAAAAATTATAATATAAGTCCAAACTAAGATACCATAATGATATTCCAGTGGAAAAAAAGAAAATCGAGCTTAGCCTTTTCTCCAAACCCTGTTATTTAAAAATTGTAAATAACAATACAACAACAACAACAAAAGACCCCATAATCTTATTAATGCTGGATAACATGGACATATAGCGTAGTCATTCAGCCAGACCCAGTCATTTGTTTTTCAAAATAAGGCTAAGAGTAAAAATATAAATAACTCCAAATCTAACACCAAGCAATCCTTGAACCTAAGAACATGTTTTTAAAAAGAGGTTTAGAATGTTGTCTTTATTCCAGACCTAATCATTACAAAAATTACGAAAAAAATCTTCTAACATAAGACCCTATCATATTCTCTTGGAATAACATGAGTTGTAAAACGTACTCTTTCCTCCAGACCAGGTTATCTAAGAAATGAATTAAAAAAGAAAATCAAATCTAAAACCAGTTTTCAAAAGTTACACCCAGTAAAAAATATGTCTGTACCCCACACCCACATTCTTTTGTATAACAATACTAAGACCCCTACAAAACATTGTAATTATGCATTTGCAAAGAAAACGTCCATTTTCCAGACTTGGTTATTATTTAAAAATAAAATTGTCTAAAACAAATACCCAATAATCTAACTACTGTGGAATAACATGGAGATCGATTGTAGACTTTCCTGCAGACACAATTATTTCAAGAATAAAAAAACAATAAAACCCAACCCCCAACAACGAATCTAAGAACCAACAATCCTCCAAATTAAGACCAAGTACAAAAGCACATGTTTAGAGCGTTGTCTCTATTCCAGACCCAGTCATTTAGAAATTAATTCAAACAATCTTAAAAACATAAGACTTTGTCATATTCTTATTCCTGTTAAATAACATTATTATTATGCTTAGACCTTCGTCTAGACCCAGCTATTTATAAGATAAACAAATATTGAAAAAAAATCAAAGCTAAGACCAATCTTTAAAATTAAACCCAGTTAAAATGCTTGGGTTTAGAGAGTTGTCTTTACCCCCACATCCAGTTCTCTTAAAATACAAATTAAGCAAAAGATTAATCTAAAAACTTAGACACCAGCATCTCCCAAAATATAAAACCCTGTGATAAGGCATACCACAAAAACGTCAAATTAATAAAAGGCGTCAATATTCAGATCTGAATGGTACGCGCCTTAAAAACCCAAAATAACAACAACGACAACCTTATTCTACATCAATGATATTGTGGCGTCTTTGTTAATATTGTGTGTCTGTTTTTATCGTTTCTAATAATTTCCTATTTTGAAATAACTGCATGGGTCTAGAGCAAAGACTCTACCATATTTAAAGACTGGGCGTTGTGGCGTGCGCCTGTAATCCAAGCTATGTGGGGAAGTTACAAATTGATGCAGAGGTTCGAGCCCTGGTCACGTCTTTCGGATGGTGACGTTAAAGGTCGGTCCCAGACGTAAATAATCATATCTGATTGAGACACGTCTGACAAAACTCAAACACACACACGTTTGCCCCCTGGAAAGATTAAACCTCAAGATATTGATGGACCTGAATCCACCGACGGGACAGCCTAACTCCGTAACTATAGTACGGGTGTGGGAGGGGGCTCTTCTTTCTTTGCCTGTCTCTCTCTCAGTCATTTCAAATCAGTTTTTCCTATCTTATCACTTCTTGATCACATAAATCCTCTCTCTCTCTCTCTCTTTACTTATAACCCCAGAAAATATATCTTAGGCCACTGAGATTATTGGAATTGTAAGTAATAAAAAAAATGCTGAATATATTACAAATGGTGCTTGGGACACTGAAAATTTAAAGTACCGAAGAACTTGTTAAAACGCTATCCCCTCTTGTTAGAATGATTTTCTTAATATAATATCTCATAGATCGTCGATCAACAACCTTATCGTTTACGGGAAGTAATCCCCATATTGTGTGCTGATATCTTATTCCTCAGTTTTTTGTTTTATATGTATTTAAAGGTTTTGTGTTTTTTTTTTCATAAAAAAGGAATGAATATACAAGAAATAATAATAATAAACAAGTGGAATGCCTCTGACCATCTCACCTGCATCACGCGATTCAACATAGCAGCAGTGCTGACTTTGAAAACTACTATAACTCGCACAAGATGTTAAGTGATACTTGGTTACTCTTATTTCCATGTTTTATGAAGTAGACCAATACACTTACTTATTTAGTGATACTTTATTACTCTTATGTCCAAGTTTCAAAAGTCAGATCAATAAACTTGCAAAGTTATGATGGTAATTCAACAGATACCCCCATTATGGCCAAAGTTTATTGACCTTTGACCTTGGTCATGTGACCTAAAATGCACAGAGGATGTTCAGTGATACTTGATTAACCTTATGTCTAAGTTTAATGAACCAGGTCTATATATTTTCTAAGTTATGATATTTCAAAATCTTAACCTCAGGTTAAGATTTGATGTTGACGCCGCCGCCGTCAGAAAAGCGGCGCCTATAGTCTCACTCTGCTATGCAGGTGAGACAAAAAGAAGTAATAAAAATAATACTAAAAAAAATTGCTACCCTACTTCTCATACAGTGGGTGGCAAAAATAGTCAATCATGACTTATTGCCAAACAAAAACATGGAATGGAATGGTTATCCCCTCTTGTTAGAATGTTTTTCTTTTATATAATATATCATAGATCGTCAATCAACAACTTTATCGTTTTCGGGAAGTAATCCCCCTATTGTTTACTGATATCTTATTTCTCAGGTTTTTTTCATATGTATTTAAATGTTTTGTTATTTAGGTTTTTCATAGAAAAAAGGAAGGAATATACAAGAAATTATTTTTTAAGGGACAAGTCCACCCCAACAAAATCTTGATATGAATAAAAAGAGAAAAATTCAACAAGCATAACACTGAAAATTTCATCAAAATCGGATGTAAAATAAGAAAGTTATGGCATTTTAATGTTTCGCTTCATTTCACAAAACAGTTATATGCACATCTCGGTCGGTATGCAAATGCGGAACTGATGACATCACTCACTCACTATTTCTTTTGTATTTTCTTAAATGAAATATGAAATATTTTTATTTTCTCGTCATTGTCATGTGAAATGAAGTTTCATTCCTCCCTGCAACACGTGGAAATTTATTGTTTTAACATTTTGTGCTTTAGGCAAGGAGGTCCTAATCGTCAAATTCGTAAAAATTGAAATAATGTATAATTCAAACAATTAAAACCAAAAGAAATAGTGAGTGACATCATCGACTCTCTCATTTGGATGTAGCTGGCTCGTTCATATAAATATTTTGTTAAAAATAAGTGAAACTTTGAAATGTCATAAATTTTACATCCGATTTTGATGAAATTTTCAGCATTGTGCTTGTCTGATTTTTCTCTATTGATTCAAATCAACATTTTTCTGAAGAGGACTTGACCTTTAATGGTTGCTGGGTCTTTGTTTTGTTGTTGTTGTTGTGTTTTAATGACTTTTATAACTGGGTCTGACAGAAAGACTACGCTACATTTCCATGTTATTCAACATAAATAGGATCGTGGGTCTTTGTTTTTTATAATTATTATAATTTTTTTAATAAATGGGTCTGGAAAAAACACTTTGGACTTATAATTTTTTAATTAACCGGGTCTGGAAAAAAGATTTCGCATTTTTGTGCTATATAAACACATTACTATAAAGTTCCAGCTTTTAGTTACCGGGTCTGGAGCAAAGACTATGCTTGATTTTCAATTTACAATTTGCGTCTGGAGAAAAGACTAAGCTCGATTCTCATTTTTATTCCACTGGAATATCATTAATGTATCTCATTTGGGACTAAAATTATAATCTTTTAAATAACCGGGTCTGGAAAAAAGATTTTGGATTTATATCATGATTTTTTTTAAACAACCGGGTCTGGAAAAAAGATTTTGGATTCATATCATGATTTTTGAAACAACAGGGTCTGGAATAAAGACTTTGGACTTATATTATCATTTTCTAAACAACCGGGTCTGGAATAAAGACTTTTGATTTATATCATAATTTTTTAAACAACCGGGTCTGGAATAAAGACTTTGGGCTCATATTATTATTTTTGAAACAACCGGGTCTGGAATAAAGACTTTGGGCTCATATTATTATTTTCGAAACAACCGGGTCTGGAATAAAGACTTTGGATTTATATTATAATTTTTGAAACAACCGGGTCTGGAATAAAGACTTTGGGCTCATATTATCATTTTCTAAACAACCGGGTCTGGAAAAAAGATTTTGGATTCATATCATGATTTTTGAAACAACAGGGTCTGGAAAAAGACTTTGGACTTGCATTATTATTTTTCAAACAACCGGGTCTGGAATAAAGACTTTGGACTTATATTATCATGTTTGAAACAATCGGGTCTGGAATAAAGACTTTTGGCCCATATAATTATTTTTTAAACAAACGGGTCTGGAATAAAGACTTTGGACTTATGTTATTATTTTTTAAACGACCGGGTCTGGAATAAAGACTTTTGATTTATATTACAATTTTTGAAACAACAGGGTCTGGAAAAAGACTTTGGACTTACATTATCATTTTTGAAACAATCGGGTCTGGAATAAAGACTTTTGGATCATATGATTATTTTCTAAACAACCGGGTCTGGAATAAAGACTTTGGATTTATATTATTATTTTTTAAACAACCGGGTCTGGAGAAAAGACTTTGGACTTATATTTTCATTTTTGAAACAATCGGGTCTGGAATAAAGACTTTTGGATCATATGATTATTTTCTAAACAACCGGATCTGGAATAAAGACTTTGGACTTATATTATTGTTTTCTAAACAATCGGGTCTGGAATAAAGACTTTTGATTTATATTATAATTTTTGAAACAACAGGGTCTGGAAAAAGACTTTGGACTTATATTATCATTTTTGAAACAATCGGGTCTGGAATAAAGACTTTTGAATCATATGATTATTTTCTAAACAACCGGGTCTGGAATAAAGACTTTGGATTTATATTATTATTTTCTAAACAACCGGGTCTGGAATAAAGACTTTGGCTCATATTATTATTTTTTAAACAACCGGGTCTGGAATAAAGACTTTGGGCTCATATTATTATTTTCGAAACAACCGGGTCTGGAATAAAGACTTTGGATTTATATTATAATTTTTGAAACAACCGGGTCTGGAATAAAGACTTTGGACTCATATTATAATTTGTTAATTAACCGGGTCAGGAAATTAGACTTTGCACTTTTGTGCTAAATGAACGCATTGCTATACGATTTTAGCTTAGAACGGATTCGCCAAAAATCCCTTCAAATTTATTACATTTGTGGGTAAAGTCATTATTACATTTGTGGGCGATCAAAAATTATTACATTTGTGGGTAAAGTGCATTATTACATTTGTGGGTGAAATTATTACATTTGTGGGTAAAGTGTTATTACATTTGTGGGCGTTATTACATTTGTGGGTAAAGTGTTATTACATTTGTGGGCGTTATTACATTTGTGGGCGATTATTACATTTGTGGGTGTAACAGGGTCAAAAACTGCAATTTTCTTTAATATATAAAGAGGGAAAATAAACAAAAAGGATGGGGAGACTTCGGGAATCCCCGATGGGGTAGGCTTTGCTGAAACAGCACTTCTTTATATGTAGTTGATTTAGAGGAAACTTTTACTTTAAAAAAAAAATTCTCCATGTGGTTACGAAAAAATGGAAGAGGTTTGCTATAGATTAAAAACAACGTTTTGCCTTAATAGGGACTCCAAATTGGCAGATTTAATAAAGAGGGAAAATATGTAAAAAAGGGTGGGGAGACTTCGGGAACCCCTGAGGGGATAGGCTTTGCTGAGCCAGCACTTCCTTATATGTAGCTGATAGAGGAAAATATTTCAATCTCCAAGTGGTTACTAAACAATGAAAGCGGTTTGCTAAATATCAGAAAAACATTTTTACATCAATGACGGCTCCGAATTGGCAAATTTGTCCATAAATAGGCAAAATATTGAAAAGGGATAGGTGACTTCAGCAAACACCTGAGAGTTAGGACTTGCTTTGCCAGCACTTCTTTGTATGTAGCTGATGGAAGAATATCAAATTTTGTTATTTCCAAGTGGTTACAACACAATAAAAGTGGTCAACTGCTAAGGGGGAAACGCCCTCTACCTCAATGGGGGTCCAAAATTTTACAAGAAATGGGCAAAATACGCAAAAGGAGTAGGGTGATGGGGATGTAGGCTTTGATATGCCGGCACTCCTTAATACGAAGCTGATAGAGGAAAGGCCACTCTTTTGTTTCCAAATGGTTTTAAAACAATAACAGTGGCTTACACTTTAGCAGAAACATCTTTTTGCCTCAATGAGGTCTCCGGATTCATAGATATTTCCATAAATTGGCAAAATATGGAAAAGGGGTGAGTGACTTTAGCAAACCTCGTAGGGGATATGCTTTGCCATGTTTGCTGTGCCAGCACTTCTTTATATTCAGCTGATAGAGGAAAATGTATTTTTTATCCCCAAGTGCTTACAAATCAAAAAAAGTGGTTTAAAAGGGGAAACGCCTTTTGCCTCGATGGGGCTAAAAACGGTGAACTTTCTAAGAAATGGGCAAAACACAAAAAGGGATTGGTGACTTCGTCAGAACCCAGAGGGGGTAGTATTTGCTGCGCCATCACTTCTGTATAATGTAAATGATAGAGAAAGCCTCCTTTTTTGCCTCCAAGTGATTTCAAGAAAATAAAAGTTGTTTTTCTCTGAGGTGAAACACCACTTTGTCACATTTGGTGCTCCAAAAAGGACGACATTTTAATAGTTGAGCTACGGATAGGGGGTAACTTTGGTTACACTTCCTAATTCCGTAGGCTCGTAATTCCGAAAGTTGTTTATTCCGAAGGTTCGTAATTCCGAAACACGTAAATTGCCTTAACCTCGATGTTCGTTAATCCGAAAACGAAAAAGGGTTCGTTAATCCGAACATTTGTGGCGTTATTCCGAAAACGAAATAAGGTTCGTCATTGTTCCGAAGGTTCGTTAATCCAAAAATTAAATAAGGTTCGTTGTTTCGAAGGTTCGTTAATCCGAAAAAGAAATGAGGTTCGCGTTCCGAAGGTTCGATAATCCGAAAACTATATAAGGTTCGCTGTTCAGAAGGTTCGTTAATCCGAAAACGAAATGAGGTGTGTTATTCCGAAGGTTCGTTAATCCGAAAACGAAATGAGTTTCGGAATTCCGAAGGTTTGTTATTCCGAAAACGAAATTAGGTTCGTTAATCCGAAGGTTCGTTATTCCGAAAACAAAATAAGGTTCGTTAATCCGAAAATTAAGTAGGGTTGTATTTCCGAAAATGAAAGTAATTCATTTTGGTAACAAAAACGGCGTTGTCTTTGCGAGATAACAGTCTACTACGCAATAATAGTAATAACGAACGTCACACAAACAAAGGCGAGGCAAGGCCGATTTCATCTATTGTACTCTCTTCAAAGGCAAGCCAGTGATTGCGTTGTGGTCGATATCAAAAGTGTGACTAAGACACGGAGGTTGGTTTTTGGTGTCACTTCATTGCAATATCGAATAATACATTCGGATGTATTTGCCCTTTAAGCAAGTTAAGACATTAATAATGTTTTGAAGCATATCGATTTTCTCGTTGATATATTCCCTTGTCGAATGCTGATATTTTGCATTGGTTGTTGATGCTGATGATAAAACAGAAAGATATCAACGCACATGCAAATTTTTGACCGAAAACATGGAAATTTTGGCATAAATCCTCACATTTTTCAAAAAAAATATTAACCGGACAGTCCCGAAACGATTGCGATCGATTTGTAATATCTCAATCATAGCGAATTGCTTATTCATTTCAAGATTTTCCCATTATCAGTACCAAAGGTTATTAGGGATATATCAATTAATTTTGGCAGCCATCTTGGATTTATGGAAATGAGGGATCTCACGGAAATGCATTGTGGTGAAAACATTATGTTGCAATTTGTTCCAAGTTTGGTCAAAATTTGGGCTAAAATGACTAGACTATTAAGCTGATGTACATGATGTTACTCAATGTAACATACATTGCACATAAAGCACCACATGTATATCATATTTACATCACATTTCTCGCCAATTCTTCTTCATTCGGATGAAAAAAAGCTGGGTGTTGTGTTTCACCCTATGTTTATGGGATCAGGCTATCCAGAATGGCTAAATGCCATTGCGCGAGATTGACCATTATCCAATTCCATTCATGTCAATTGTTTTCATTTTCCACAATCAATTTTTCATATTTTTAATTGACATAGGAACATATAATTACATTTGAAGTATACACCAAAAACATGTTACAGTGGACAATTATCAAAATGAGAAATAAACTGAAATGGGGAGGACCATCTGAAAAGCAGAGCTTGCATCGTGTAGGCCTCCCTGAAATTTTTTTTTTTCTTATGTATAGCATCTGAATGGTTGTTTAAAAATACATACAGTTCCTAAATAGAGCTTTAATTTATAATTAGGTAATTAAATAAGTGAGTAATCATTCAGGAGAAATAATTGTATTTTTTACAATATGAATTGAATTGGTTTTTCATATCATTTGTAAAAAAATCCATACTTTAGGACCCATACATCAGTCAAACAAACGTCTTTTGAGCGATTGATGTCCCATTCAGTGGTAAATAAAAGGGTTTGCTTGGCGAGTGAAGTGACTACGATTCGAACTATATTAAAACAAGAACATATCAGTAAGAGGCAAAGGCAATTGTTTAGTAATAAGATTGAACATAATCTGTACAAGTGGAACGAGTATACAATTCTTGAAATTTCATAATTTTATTTTCAAAAATAGATTAGGTGTATGCGTCCGGAAATCTGCATTATTTATTAGACGATTTTTTTTGGGGGGGGGTCAATATAAATAGTCCATTAGTTAGCAAACCTGCTGCATTACCCCCAAGCTATAATTCCGTAATTTAAGTAAAGAAGGATTAATTTAGAATACAAGGATAACATAATATTGTTTGGTAGCAAGTGTTTTAATTTACCAAGGTGCCTGTTTTCCAACAATAATTTTGCAGTCATTGTCAACTGTGCGGTTTTTAGAATAGTTATTCATCTATGACTAACCCTAGGAATCGAGTTGATCGGACCCTCTGGATGACAGTACCATTAAAAACTACGTCATTTGGTAAAGTTTCAAAGACTGATATTTAGCTATCTCCGCCATCCCCCCGAATCTTCAATATTTGAGGCATTGCTTAAAAATGCTAAATCGGCTTCCGTGTAGAGAAGTCCCATGCTCCAGAAACTGTGACAGGCACATTCTGTTGCTTAATTGTTTTCTGAATGTCATAAGTGCCAGGTGGTCTGTGTCAAATTTCCAATATTTCCATATTCAGTACCTACATGCACCAGATGATCAACCCGAAATGTTTCATCTCTATTATGATCAAAGTAAAGCCCAACGTCCATCTTTTGGACAATTACTCCACACCATAATTTAACAAGATACACGTAAATAATGAATTGAACTATCGAGTAAAATCGATCTTTGATTATCTCCCCCACATACAATGGCGTTATCTTTTCTCATAAATGATGTGCATACTTGGAAAATCTTGTCATTAAAAAGGCATGTGGAAAGACTGCTTCAGAGGACCTGGCTGACTATATGTGCTCCTCATCCACTCTGAGATCAGCATGGATCGCTATCTCTTCGGGCCAAGGAGAGGGTATGAATGATAATTTCTCCGCGATGCTTGCTCATAACGCCACTCATTCGAAAGTACGTATTAAAATTATTATTATTTGTTCATTTTTTATACTTATTTATTCAAAATTATTGTTATGATCTTTTTTAATGGGGGGGGGGGGGGCGGGGTCGTTTCACCTATCAAATGACGTGTTGGCAGTTTACAGTTAATTTCAATAGATTATCATAATGTGTATAATCGTTGTAAAAATAATCATACATAATTATCATGCCAGCTTATCGGGAATGTTTTGTAATATCCTCTACATCTATCTCCAGGAAATAGGAGCACTTTATAAGAGTAAACATGGTAAATCTGTTTTCTAAAGGTTAATTTGCTTAAACTGTGGCTGCTTTAAACACAATATTTACTGGTAATTAGTGGCGTATTTTCCTTTAATATCCGTGAGCGATTAGAAATAAAATGGAATTGTGAAATACTTATTTTATCGATGATTTTCAGAAAATATATCATTCTGTTTAAATTTTCAGGTTCCTTCCTATGCCTTTCTTTTTCATCTTGGCCAAAATCGTTCTTATACAATGAAACATTAAAATTTGAAACAAATATTTTACAGACTTCAAATCTTTCCCTTTTTTATACACACTGTAGTACCGGTTTATTTATGTTGATTTAGCGTTCGGTTGGACGTATGTATAGGTTATAGAGGGCTGTTTCCCGTCATTTCAACACCCCCCTCCCTAAAAAAAGGAACCTGATCAAGAAAGTAAGCTCCGATTCCGATGTCGCTTAGTATGTGTGTGGTGCCGGATTCAATTTTACCTGTGCCAAGTGATGATGGGGCACATGCATGCTAATGACCTCATTTGCATATTTCTTCGGTTTGGCTCATAGGAACAAAGGACTGTTGAACTTCAATTAGTCCGATTTCGATGTCGCTTATTGTTTTAGCATGTGGGTATTGCATGTGGGTATTATCATGTGGGTGCGTCGTGGTCCATAGTGGTTCGGACTCTCGTCTTTCAAACAAAGGGTCGTGGGTTCGAATCCTAGCCATGGCGTGTTTTCTGTCAGAAAGAAATTTATCCACACTGTGCTGCACTCAACCCAGGTGAGTGGTACTCGGTAGGAAGAAAGTCCACGAATGCTCGAGCGAATGTACGTGTTTCATCTTCATTAGCAAAAAAAAGTTTCATATTCATCTCATGTCCATAGTACATAACAATAACAATATACTTGTTTCATTGGTAGGGTGTAATGCATAGACAACATATACATGTAACATAAATAAAATTGAAAATAGAAACATTAATCTTATAATTATAACGGTACCTAGTTTTCAATGATACTCAAAACGTTACTAGTCTAGTCTTTCCGAAAGCTACAAATCGTTAGTAAGCAGAACTAACTCATTTTAATAACTCTTTAAGTAAGCTACAATATGAGCATCATTCACCAAATTTATATGCTTTCAAAATGAGTTGGTACTCATCAAAGAATGCTTATTTTTTGTGTCAATATTGCTTGACAGTGAATTTTGTTTGATTATGGTTTTAAGGAAGAACATAATCATATGCATATGTGACGATCCTGGAGGAATATGATATATTCTATTACCGGGGGGGGGCTGTATTATCAATAAATAAATCTAAATCTAAACCATCCCACTTATACCGTATTGATGTACACATGCGTGACACACACACAAACACACACACATACACAAAACACGTTTAAAGGTATGTTTTACTGTTTTTGTGGGCGGGCCGCGATTGCACTCACTAAGGGTATAAAAAACACAGATTTTCAAGAAAAAGGGTGGTTTTGAAAGACTGCTCGATGGCCAATCGCGGGGTCACCTCGTATTTACAGTATTGTTTTTCCCCCAAGCTATTTTCCCGGGGCCTTTTCCTCCTCTTTTCTGAAAAGTGCTCGGGTTTTCCCCGATTGTACAAAACTTGTTTAGAAGTCGTATTCTGGCGGCAACTTGTTTAGGGCCCAACATGTGTAAGTGAAGCCCGCGAAAACCTTCTTTACGGTGTTTTTTTTTTGCGCACAGAATAACTCGTATAAGGGGTGTGTGGAAATAATTTGGTCACGCATGTGTACATCAGTATATTTTGACTGCTCCTCCCCGGGCCGCGCGTTTCCGTTTTACACCCTGGCGAAGGCATTTTCCGGAAAAGTAGCTAAAAAGCGACTAGTGAAGAGTCTACGTCTACGTTTGTTTACATTATCAGCTGGGCGCGCGATCCAAAGTCCGCACCGAAGTTATCCGCAGAACATACTGTCTTGCAAATGCAGCTGCATGAGCTTATACTTTCCAGGTTTGATCATTTGCCTTGCCGACTTGCTGATGTCTGTCTTTCTCTCTATCTGTCTATATATCTATCTCTCAAATTCTATCTCTATCTATCTATGTAACTGCAGTATCTATCTATCTAATAATCTTCTCTGTCTCTCTCATTCTTTATCTAACATCTATCTATCTCAAATCTCTCTATCCATCCATCTGTCTGTCTTTATTTCTCTCTCTCTACCTACCTATGTAACTACAGTATCTATCTGTTAATTTGCCGCTCTTCTCTCTCATTCTTGATCTATCTGACATCTATCTATCTCTCAAATTCTCTATCTACCTCTCTATCCATCTGTCTGTTTTTCTCTATTTCTCTCTATTTATCTATTTTTTAACTAGAGTATCTATCCCCTTATGGAACAAACACAGTGTTACCACAGTGTGTTCACATAGTTGACTATGTGTAAACTATGTGTTAACTATGTGGTCACAGTGTTGTCACAGTGTGAGACTTCAGATCACATAGTTAATCACATAATGGCCCACATAGTTGGGTAAGAAACACAGTGTTACCACAGTGTGTTCACATAGTTGACTATGTGTAAACTATGTGTAAACTATGTGGTCACAGTGTTAGACTGCAGATCACATAGTTAATCACACAATTGCCCACATAGTTGGGTAACAAACACAGTGTTACCACAGTGTGTTCACATAGTTGACTATGTGTAAACTATGTGGTCACAGTGTGAGACTTCAGATCACATAGTTAATCATAATTGCCCACATAGTTTGGCAACAAACACAGTGTTGCCACAGTGTGTTCACATAGTTGACTATGTGTAAACTATGTGGTCACAGTGTGAGACTCAGATGACATAGTTAATCACATAATTGCCCACATAGTTGGGTAACAAACACAGTGTTACCACAGTGTGTTCACATAGTTGACTATGTGTAAACTATGTGGACACAGTGTTAGACTTCAACGGGCCCCTGGGGCCCGTTGCAGAAAGAGTTGCAATCAAACGCAACTCTAAAAATCATGCGCAACTTGATTTTCAGCCAATCAGCAGCGTGCATTTTGGACTTGCGATTGATTTTTTGACTTACGTTTAAACGCAACTCTCTCTGCAACGGACCCCTGGGGTCCGTTGCAGAGAGAGTTGCGTTTAAACGTTTAAACAGATCACATAGTTAATCACATAATTGCTCACATAGTTGGGTAACAAACACAGTGTTACCACAGTGTGTTCACATAGTTGACTAACTATGTATTCACAGTGTTAGACTTCAGATCACATTGTTAATCACATAATTGCCCACATAGTTGGGTAACAAACACAGTGTTACCACAATAAGTTCTTCAATCGTACCCGAAAAAAAATTAACAAGCAAAAAAGGGTCTTCAAGCTCGTCGGGGGGGGGGGGGGGGGAGCAGGGAGGAGTACTAAACTTGAAAAATTGTTTGATGCACTATTCCCAATACAATCTCCATTTAGTTTATAATTTACACTGAAATTTTGCCGGTAATTTGATATTTGATGATTTTTTTTATTTTCTTTTAAGATCATCATCGCAATGGATAAACTATCAGTAAAGGCTATAACGTTCAATAGAGTTATAGATCTATACTAGATATCCGGAACTCTTCGGTAAATCTCGGCCTCGGAAATCTATTTTCGGCGAGGCACACGTATGTTCACGGCCTCAAATCATTGGAACGCGCCATTGAAAGGTCTTCTCGCTTAGCCGTATTGTTAGAGACGTTCGTGAGCATCCCTTTTTTCACTCTCTAAAATGTCTGCGACATTAAAATCATAAAAACAGTGGAATCGTTAAATTTTAGTGAGGCTATGAATGTTTATCATTTACGTTAACTATCAGTTTACCAACATATACCAAATTTACAAGCACTGTGTGGGTAGACTTCGAATTATCAGTCATTTCGATGCAATCCCAAAATTGATGAAAATATAACAGAAATTTGATATAACATTGAAAAATCCTTATTTTCGAATCCCCTCAAATTTTCATTTTCTTTAAAAGCATCTTAGTACATTTTTTAGAATTTTTCATAAATGATAACGGCAGTGGATTTTGTGCTCCAGTTTTTTTAAGGAAAAGACAGGCATTTGAAATCAGGTAATTTTTTTTTATATTTTCAAAAGAAAATAGTTAGATTCGAACAACTTACTAATAGTTCTCCAAAAGAAGGGTTATATTCTATTTTTTGTGTGTAAATGATACATGACGCTAAATTTTACGAGTATATCAATGCATGGGGGATAACCTTTTCCACAATGAGTTTCGTAATTGAGAGAAAAATCCAGTTATTTCCTAGCACGCGAGCCGCAGAATGATAAATTTTAGCGTGCGCACACTGGCTGATCGCCGTGTCTGCGGGACGGATATCTAGTCCCATACTGGTGTAAGGTCATATTTTCTACGTACCTTTTCCCTTGTAATGATCACTTTGCACTTTAATGCTTAATTTTGTCACTTAATCTGTGAAAATTGATGGCTAAACGATTTTTGAAAATGCTCGGAATAAACCTGACACATGAATGATTTCATTTTCGAGAATTATTATTTCTTTCCTGAATTACTAAAAGGCAAATTTAAGTCAAGATTGCATTATGTAACATACTCACATTGGACTGTATACATAGCGCATATGTGTGCGCGGGTGTCTATAATCATCTAAATTGTAATGTAAATATAATCATATTGTAAGCAAAAATCATGATGGGTGTCATAGCAGGGGCGGATCCAGCTTTTTATAAAGGGGGTTGGGGTGGTATGCGAGGGAGCGAAGCGACCGAGTCCAAGCAAGCGGACCGAGCGAGGGGAGAGGGTGTGGGAGGGGGGTGTCCCCCTCCCACAGGAGAGAAATTTTTTGAAAATCTGTGTGTGAAAATGGCGTTTTCTTGCATCTAAAACTCCACTATTTTTGGTATAAAGGTTAAATGAATACATAGAAATAGAATAAAATAAAATTAAAAAATGGTCCGCGGATTTTTTTTTTTTTTTTGGAGGGGGGGGGGGGTTGCAACCCCCCCCCCTCGAGATCCGCTTCTGCATAGTCTGAGTTTTCTTTGTGTAAAAGAAACAGAATACTGCATATATGTCATTGTATGCAATGCACGGCAATTTCAATCAGTTTTTATTTTTCTTTTGTTTAGTCAGTGTTTAGTCTTCAATGTACATAATTGGTTTTTTCAAGCGGTGTTAATACCAAAGAGCTCGATTCCGGCACTTCGACTAAAATTGGATATGATACAAACTATTTATTTACTGCAGCCAACGAGTTCCTGACACAATTTACTTCTTTGAATATAAACTACATTATGAATATCACCGGAACGGTTTTAAGATAAAAAAGAATTACCTTTTTTTCGCAAATGAATATACTTTACTACAGTTGTAGCTGTAAAATTACTTTGTCTTAATCCTTTCCTCTTATATATTAAGTCGCGCATCATAATTGCAAAAGTGTTTTTAATGTCCAGTTTTCAAGCCATAATACTAAAAGATTTTCACGGGCTCATTAGGCTTATTACATTAATAGATAAGATGTCAATTTAATAATTACTATGTCATTTTTAAAAATGGAATATTGACAAGTTCTATTTCGCGCTTTGGAAGAGAAATATGAACATAGTCATCATTTTCATTTGATGACATAATGTTCTAAGGATGTCCGGGTGCTATATGTCAAAGCTCAAAGGAATATATTGAAACATATCAGCTTATTTCAAACTGTGATCCATATCCACCTATAACAATTTTCCCACAAAGTGCTTGAAATACAGAGCCTAAATTGTCCCTTTTACAGATCGGAATATCAAATATTTTAATCCCTTTTTGATAAGATAAATTGTCTGTTCGCGCTTCGCGCTGGCGGTAATTATTTAGTTGGTGGATACACATTGAGGATCACAAACATTGCCCAGAATATTTAAATTTTAGGACAAATACTTGGAAAAAAAAGCTCGCTCTTTGGTGGTACCCTTAAATATTTTTGTTGAATTTTTAACTCAATATATTGCTTTGACCGCCACCCCCTTCACACACGATTTATATATCCCCGTCTACTAACAGCTCTTTATGGAGGGGGGGACATTTTTTTTAATTGCAGCTCGATACTTTTATATTGCTCTCACCCCCCCCCCCCCCGATCAGATGATAACGCCACTTGACATACGTGATTTCAATTGCCATATGCCCCAAGATCCACTGACTATTCATCTAGCTTACACATTAAAAAAAACCGGAGAGTTGTCAAACTCAACAGATATATACAAAGAAATAACAACAAAATGACTTACTATAGAAAGAAAGAATAAAAACTAGAATTTAATTCGTCATGCGGACGAATTAGGTGGTCTGTCATGATTTTTCATTCAGAGTCGGCTAGTGTATAAAATGAATAATTTAGATATGATTGATAATCTTGATTCTAGACATCCTAAGAATAAATTTTGACCATTGCTCAATGTGATTATTAATGTTTCCCATAGACTTTACACGTAAGCAATTTTGAGAATTACAATTCCAATTTTGCAAGTGAAAAACGGGCATGATCCCGGCATCTGATCAAAAAGTGAAGGCACATTACCGAAAGCCCAGAATCTCAGCTATAACATATTAAAAGCTCCGGCAAAACTGACAAGAAGAAATGGAGATATGGCTCACGAAATAGAGGAATGTCGAATCTAGTTTTGAGAAAAAGTCATGTCCCATAGAGATTACACACAAAATACATGTGATATGAAAAAAACAATTATAATCTGTTTTATCTTGCTAAATTTTAACTTTCATACCTTTTAATTATCATAAAGGATCATGTAAGAGGTGGCAAAAAGAAAAAAAAGTGAAAAAAAATTCATCTTGTTCACCCCAGGACTCGAACCCGCGCCCTTTAGAAAGCAGTCAAAGCCACGATATTCCCCATAGAGAATACACGTAAGCAATTTTGAGAATTACAAGTCCAATTTTGCAAGTGAAATACGGGCATGATCCCGGCATCTGATCAAAAAATGAAGGGCACACTTCCGAAAGCTTAGAATCTCAGCTACAACATACTAAAAGCTTAAAGAAAACTGACAAGAAAAAATGGAGATATGGCTCACGAAATAGAGGAATGTCGAATCTGGTTTTGAGAAAAAGTCATGTCCCATAGAGATTACACGCAAAATGAGGAAAAATGACATGCCTCTTTTCATCGCTGTTTTACGCAATGATGCGTTTCTCAAAACGAAAATTCATGTTTACTGAGGAGAAAGAGTACATTCTAAACTACAACATATCGAAATCTGGGCGAAAAACGATCTATATTCGAGAAGTTACAACCAAATTTGCATAAATTTGATGACGTCATTTTTGAAAAAATGAAATTTTTAGTTTAGGCGCCATTTTGATGACGTCACGATATAATTTAGGGACATTGATGACATGAAATCAAATCTACAACTCATACTCTATCGATATATGAAAAAAAATTGGGGGTCAACGGACTATTTAAAGAGCTACAGTGAATTTTCAATAGGCATGTTTTTGCCCATATATGGCCTATAGTGAGAGCTCGCGCGCACACGTGCTGCAAACTTTAACGGGTGTTAATTTCGTTATTAATGGTCGTAGAAGGTTGATCAAGGTATCAAATTGTTCAGAATTTTATTATCAATGAAATGATGTAAAAAAAACGGTGATTTTGTGTTGCGTTTAGGCGTTACGCGCGGAAACGCGCACGCATGCGTGCGCGCGCGCAAATTTTTGAAATGCTTAAAATGACCTAAAACGTACTCTCGTTTGGTCAAAAAGTGATTTTGAGCATTTTTAAATTTTGACGCGCGCGTCGACCTCCAGGTGACCTCTGATGACATGACCTAATGACCCTTGACCTGAAGTTGATGTGATGTAAATTTGATTGATTTTTGATAATTGATAATGGAGATGTGATTGATAATGTGATTTTACAAAATGGCGCCTAGATGACGTCATCATGACCTGATGACCTTGAAAAGCTTATTTTGACGTGTCCATGACAGATCCTATAGATGACATGAAATTCAATGAAATTGATCAAGTCTATTTTGAGATAACTTGGCGACAAGAAAATCGTTAAAAATAAATAAAAAAAATCCTGACGAAATTAAGAGGTGATCTGTCAAAGACAGACCACCTAAAAATTGAGAACTTGGTAGAATAGAATGTTGAAATTTTTTACCCCCACCCCCACACCCGATCTATTACGTATTAGACAATGATATGAAATTAGGCTGATCTGCCTTTATTTGTGCACGATATTCTGAACTAAAGTCTTGATATGACCATTGACATATGGGTTATAAATTTTCATAGTTTGATCACACCATATCCATTTTAAATTCCTGGAAATTCCAGCAACAATACATGTTGTCATGGGTACGACACACATTTTCTTTATTAAAAAGTATCACGACACCAACGTTGAAACTGTGCAAAGGCCTTTAATGGCGAACTCCACTGGGTTACGTCCCGTTAAAGACAGCACGTTAGCCATTCTCTGATTGGTCAATTAAGGAAGTCCGATAGTGTGTGCGTGTTACGTGCAGTCTATGTAGTGGGCTAGCTACGTAGCCGTAGCTCTTCTTCTTCTTCCTCTATCGTTCGTTACGACTTATGAGTAATGTAGATTCTTGCGAATTAATTTAAGATGATTTATGGGTTAAAAAAACATGTAGATCTATTTAATGTTCACGATATCTTGAACAACAGAGAATCTATGAACCCGAAACAGAATACAGAGCTTGCAATACTCGTTAGAGGTATAGGTATGTGTGCGCGCGTACAAATTTAGATGCGAGACCAGTCGTTTTTCGAAAATGGAACAGTGCAATTACCACCATTAGAGTACCAAATTCAATCATAAATTCAAGGGAAGCGAGCGCGAGTTCTGCAGCCAGGGGCGGATCCAGCCTTCGCCAATCGGCCGCTCGAAGTTGATTTTAGGTTTCTTTCAATGGTATAGTCCTAATAGTCACTTCTATTCTTATTCAATTCAAAAGAACAGAATGAGAACTAAAGTATATATACACAAAGAAAAAATAAATAACATGAAACAAAGCAAAGGTATCAACAAAACATAACTGAAAAATATAGTGGTAATGATAAAATTATGGTTGGCACATGATTGTAAAAATATAGATGAACAAAATAATGAATGGAAATCGGGCATGCACAAAAAAGCCATAAAAAGGCTTGTTAAAACGCACATACCCACGAATAAATGAATAATTTATGAATAAATGTAAATATATAATATCATAATCCTCATTTATATAATGCGAGCGCGAAGCGCGTGCTAAATTATTTTGGAAATCTTATGTATTTTTTCCTAAAATATTGAACATTCTGGGCAATGTTTAATATCCCGAAAAAGATGTGTATGCAAATGAGTAATTACTACGAACGTGAAGCGCGATCAGAAATGAACTGATGGAAAAGGTACTGCTTGCGGTTAGCAAGGCATGAATACGTTATATATATTTGAAAAATCAAATAATGCGATTGCGAAGCGCGAGCTGAAATTTTTTGACATTTTTACCAAAGGAATGGAAATTCTCAGCACTTTTTGTAACTTAAACAGAATAGGTATATAACTAAACATTGATGCGAACGCAGCGCGAGCAGAAAATTTCGAGATTTAGACCTACTGAACGAGACACTTTATTCAAGTTTGTAAATCATGAAAAGGATGAGTAAGTGGGGGTCTTCCTTACATTAATAATGCGAGCGCGAGCAGAAAAGATTTTGACATTTCTACATAAAAAATGTAAAAATTTAATCAATTTGTTTTAATCGTGAACAGGATAGGTATATAACGAAACAATTGATGCAAGTGCGAAGCGCTAGCGGAAAAAAATGATTCACTCTATTCCTGTTTTGTAAATCATGAAAAAGTGAGTAATAGGGAATCTTTCTGCATTAACAATGCGAGCACAAAGCGCGAGCAGAAAATTTTTGACATTGTGATCTGAAACTGGATAATGATTTTAATAAAGAACAAGTTGAGTATCTGAATAAACATGCGCGTGCGGGTTTCATATTTAGACATAGAATCTAGGCATTCTTAATACACTCTTATCATGATATTCCGATCAGGAAAAAAGTCAATATCAGCTCTATATTTCAAGCACTTTGTAGAAAAAATTTGAGGTGGATATATGGATCGCACTTAATAAAGAACTGATATTTTTCATTATTATTATTTTTAATTTTAAAATAGGACATGGACATCATTAGGACATGCATATGAAAATGACTATCTCCCTATTCCTCTTGCTAAGCGGGAGATGAAACAAAAGGGACAAATTAATTATCAAATTAATATCTTATTCATAAATCTGATGACATTATGGCCTGAAAACTGGACATTCCAAGCACTTTTGTAATTATAAATAGGATGCATCAGTTAATATGTTTTGACCATTAGCGCGAGTGCAAATCGAAAGACAAAATTTTTGGTAAAATGTTGTATAATCAATATTAAGAGATACATAACTCGCCAATCAAAATGCGAGCGTGCAGCGCTAGCTGGTACGTTTTGACAATCAGACATGAAAAGGGACATTTTGAAAACTTGATGGAATACACGAAAATAATAGGTACTTGGTACTTGACAAATCAAATTTTGCAAGCGCGCAGCGCGAGCAGAAATTGTTTATTTTCAGACCATATAATATAAATTTTTAGAGAGCACTTTTTAAAAATCAATTTGTAAATCAAACAAAATAACGAAAGTTCGTTTTCCGAGCTGAAATATATTTGTATATTGAGTTCAAAATTTGATATTTTAAGCTCCATATTGAGCAAGATAATGTAAATCACCTAAAACGCAATGCGGGCGCGAAGCGCGAGCGAAAATTGTATTATAGGGAAACGAAAGATTTATATTTTCCAAGTCCCCCCCCCCTCATCTATTTCATTCAATTGTCTTTGTCCTTTTATGTTTCCCCTTATTTTTTCCTCTCTTTTCCGTTCTTTTTTTTTGCTCTCTTTCTCCTTTTTTTTCTTTTTTTTTGCTCCGCCAATAGGGGGGGGGGGGCGGGCCCCTCTGGATCCGCCTATGTGCAGCATACCAGTGGAGTTGAAATTTGAAAACATCAACTCGTAGATTATATTGCCCCATTATAAAAGCATCTATTAGTCTAATTTAATATGATTTCATGAATTTACAATTTACAAAAAAAAAATTACTTGGCGGAAGATTCAATGCACTAAGAGTTAGAAAAAATAAATATTTTAATTTTAGGGTAAGGTAGATAGGACTATTTAATTTTGTAAATATATTTTCATCATGATCATTTTCAATATACAAGGCAAAAATGTTATAGCAGGCCCTAAATATTGTAATAGAATTTCAAATACAAAAATAAAAATACATGTAATAATTTCATGAAGCCATTGCATGCAAAACAAGATTTTCTTTTCAGTAAGCACATTTAGACATCTACAGAAGTTTGCATAACCTGTTAATTTATGTATATGTCACGAAAATGGCAACACGGCTGTCTCTAAATGTCATATAAACTATATGTCAAGAAAATGGCAACACAGCTGTCTCTAATTGTCATATGACTATATGTCATGAAAATGGCAACACGGCTGTCTCTAATTGTCATATAGACTATATGTCAAGAAAATGGCAACACGGCTGTCTCTAATTGTTATATAGACTATATGTCATGAAAATGGCAACACGGCTGTCTCTAATTGTCATATAGACTATATGTCATGAAAATGGCAACACGGCTGTCTCTAATTGTCATATGACTATGTCAAGAAAATGGCAACACGGCTGTCTCTAATTGTTATATAGACTATATGTCATGAAAATGGCAACACGGCTGTCTCTAATTGTCATATAGACTATATGTCAAGAAAATGGCAACACGGCTGTCTCTAATTGTCATATAGACATTATGTCAAGAAAATGGCAACACGGCTGTCTCTTATTGTTATATAGACTATATGTCATGAAAATGGCAACACGGCTGTCTCTATATAGACTATATGTCATGAAAATGGCAACACGGCTGTCTCTAATTGTCATATAGACTATATGTCAAGAAAATGGCAACACGGCTGTCTCTAATTGTTATATAGACTATATGTCAAGAAAATGGCAACACGGCTGTCTCTATTATCATATAGACTATATGTCAAGAAAATGGCAACACGGCTGTCTCTAATTGTCAAATCGACTATATATCATGAAAATGATGCCAAGATATTTGTAAGACTTAACCACTTGTAGAATAGAACATTTTAAATGTTATTAAAACGTTTTTTTTTTGCTTTTTGGGAAAAGTTATAACGATGTTTCAAAAACACTATTTTCTTTTAGCATACATTTTTGTCAAAACATTAAAATATTAATCGTATGATTTTGTTTTATTAATGTTCTAAAAACGTTATTACAAAACATTATTTGGAATAGATAAATGAAACCTTTTCGAAATGTTATTAAAACATTATGTGCTATGGGAAAAATTGACCGTTTTATATTAGACTTAAATATGCTACTTATAAGGTAAATATATAGTGCATAAATTGAAGACTCTATTATAATATATGACTCCTCACTATGAAAATGGCAACAGGTCGGCATGTAAGGCAGCAGCGGTCAGCGTTAATTGACAGCCGATTTTGATGTTTTTTTGAAGGCCGTGAAATATAAAGTTATCATGGTTATAGAGGCCGGTCGTCGGACATCATGATGGAGAAAAACTTCAACTTTATTTCAGAGAGTATTTATGTGTATATTCCTCATACTTAATTTCCTTGATGATGTTGATGCCTACTGATAGAATGCCTTCACACAGCTCTTAATTAAGTGTGTCAGGGTGTGCATTTAGAGTTACGTCACAGTATAATAGGAGGGGGCGGGGTTTCGGCACACTAAAAGCCGCGGGGGCGTGATTAGGGCGGCGGCTATTATGAGGCGAGTAATCCGGGAACACTAGGTCAATTGTCAGACTTGGACACTCTGTACCTCCTATACAGAAATACAATAGCGAAGATAGCGATTACTATAATTTCGTCATGAACTTGGCAACACGGCTGTTTCTAAAAGTACATATAGACTATGTCATGAAACTGACAAAACGACTGCATGTGTTACCATTTTCTTAACATATTATAGTCTATAATGACAATTAAAGACAGCCCTGTTGCCATTTTCATGACATATAGAGACAGCTGTGTTGCCATTTTATTGATTTATAGTCTATATAACAATTAGAGACAGCCGTGTTGCCATTTTCATGACATATACTAGTCGATATGACAATTAGAGACAGCCGTGTTGCCATTCTCTTGACATATAGTCTATATCAGACAGCCGTGTTGCCATTTTCTTGACATATAGTTCATATAACAATTAGAGACAGCCGTGTTGCCATTTTCATGACATATAGAGACAGCCGTGTTGCCATTTTCATGACATATAATAGTCGATATGACAATTAGAGACAGCCGTGTTGCCAATGTCTTGACATATAGTCTATATGGCAATTAAAAACAGCCGTGTTGCCATTTTCTTGACATATAGTTCATATAACAATTAGAGACAGCCGTGTTGCCATTTTCTTGACATAGTCATATGACAATTAGAGACAGCCTTGTTGCCATTTTCTTGACATAGTCATATGACAATTAGAGACAGCCGTGTTGCCATTTTCATGACACATAGTCATATGACAATTAGAGACAGCCGTGTTGCCATTTTCATGACATATAGTCTATATAACAATTAGAGACAGCCGTGTTGCCATTTTCTTGACATAGTCATATGACAATTAGAGACAGCCGTGTTGCCATTTTCATGACATATAGTCTATATAACAATTAGAGACAGCCGTGTTGCCATTTTCTTGACATAGTCATATGACAATTAGAGACAGCCGTGTTGCCATTTTCTTGACATAGTCATATGACAATTAGAGACAGCCGTGTTGCCATTTTCATGACATATAGTTCATATAACAATTAAAGACAGCCGTGTTGCCATTTTCTTGACATATAGTTCATATAACAATTAAAGACAGCCGTGTTGCCATTTTCTTGACATATAGTCTATATGGCAATTAGAGACAGCCGTGTTGCCATTTTCTTGACATATAGTTCATATAACAATTAAAGACAGCCGTGTTGCCATTTTCTTGACATATAGTTCATATAACAATTAAAGACAGCCGTGTTGCCATTTTCTTGACATATAGTCTATATAACAATTAGAGACAGCCGTGTTGCCATTTTCTTGACATAGTCATATGACAATTAGAGACAGCCGTGTTGCCATTTTCTTGACATAGTCATATGACAATTAGAGACAGCCGTGTTGCCATTTTCATGACATATAGTTCATATAACAATTAAAGACAGCCGTGTTGCCATTTTCTTGACATATAGTTCATATAACAATTAAAGACAGCCGTGTTGCCATTTTCTTGACATATAGTCTATATGGCAATTAGAGACAGCCGTGTTGCCATTTTCTTGACATATAGTTCATATAACAATTAAAGACAGCCGTGTTGCCATTTTCTTGACATATAGTCTATATGGCAATTAGAGACAGCCGTGTTGCCATTTTCTTGAGATATAGTTCATATACATATTAGAGACAGCCGTGTTGCTATTTTCTTGACATATATAGTCTATATGACAATTAGAGACAGCCGTGTTGCCATTTTCTTGACAAAGTCATATGACAATTAGAGACAGCCGTGTTGCCATTCTCTTGACATAGTCATATGACAATTATAAACAGCCGTGTTGCCATTTTCATGACATATAGTCATATGACAATTAGAGACAGCCGTGTTGCCATTTTCATGACATATAGTCATATGACAATAGAGACAGCCGTGTTGCTATTTTCTTGACAGATAGTCTATATGACAATTAGAGACAACCGTGTTGCCATTTTCTTGACATAGTCATATGACAATTAGAGACAGCCGTGTTGCCATTTTCTTGACATAGTCATATGACAATTATAGACAGCCGTGTTGCCATTTTCATGACATATAGTCATATGACAATTAGAGACAGCCGTGTTGCCATTTTCTTGACATATAATTTATATGACATTTAGAGACAGCCGTGTTGCCATTTTCATGACACATAGTCATATGACAATTAGAGACAGCCGTGTTGCCATTTTCTTGACATATAGTCTATATAACAATTAGAGACAGCCGTGTTGCCATTTTCATGACATATAGTCTATATGACAATTAGAGACAGCCGTGTTGCCATTTTCATGACATATAGTCTATATAACAATTAGAGACAGCCGTGTTGCCATTTTCTTGACATATAGTCTATATGACAATTAGAGACAGCCGTGTTGCCATTTTCTTGACATAGTCATATGACAATTAGAGACAGCCGTGTTGCCATTTTCATGACATATAGTCTATATGACAATTAGAGACAGCCGTGTTGCCATTTTCATGACATATAGTCTATATAACAATTAGAGACAGCCGTGTTGCCATTTTCTTGACATATAGTCTATATGACAATTAGAGACAGCCGTGTTGCCATTTTCATGACATATAGTCATATGACAATTAGAGACAGCTGTGTTGCCATTTTCTTGACATATAGTTTATATGACATTTAGAGACAGCCGTGTTGCCATTTTCGTGACATATACATAAATTAACAGGTTATGCAAACTTCTGTAGATGTCTAAATGTGCTTACTGAAAAGAAAATCTTGTTTTGCATGCAATGGCTTCATGAAATTATTACATGTATTTTTATTTTTGTATTTGAAATTCTATTACAATATTTAGGGCCTGCTATAACATTTTTGCCTTGTATATTGAAAATGATCATGATGAAACTATATTTACAAAATTAAATAGTCCTCTCTACCTTACCCTAAAATTAAAATATTTATTTTTTCTAACTCTTAGTGCATTGAATCTTCCGCCAAGTAATTTTTTTTAGTAAATTGTAAATTCATGAAATCATATTAAATTAGACTAATATATGCTTTTATAGTGGGGCAATATAATCTACGAGTTGATTTTTTCAAATGAGTATTTAAGTTTCACTTATCATCTTGCATGAGTTTTAGGTCACATGATTAAGGTCAAAGGTCACTTACGGTCAATGAACTGTGACCATGCATGCTCGAGATATTTTTTTAAATGTCATAACTTTGAAAGTTTATGGATCTGGTTCATGAAACTTGGATATAAGGGTAATCAAGTATCATTGATAGTCTTGCACTAGTTTTTAGTCAAATGATTAAGGTCAAATGTCATTTAGCGTCAAAGAACTTTGACTATGTTGGTAATAATTTAGGAAATGTCTTCATAACTTTGAAAGTAAACTTGAACATTAGGGTAATCAAGTATCACTGTTTTTTATTCAAAGTCAGCATTGTTGCTATATTGAATTGCGTGACACAGGCGAGACTGTCAGAGGCGTTCCACTTGTTTTTTTTTCAAGTAACCTTTTCTTTTAAACAGGTTATTTTAGTTCGGTGTTTTCATCACTTGTAACCTTGCAAGTCTTGTTTCGAATGAAGATACTTGCATTTGAATGAAAGAACAACCTCAACGATAAATTTGTCAGAATATAGACTCATAAATGTTAGATACCTTAAAGGAGTACTCCAGGCTGAAAATAATCATATCAAAATAAATATAGTAAAATCCACCGAGCAAAACGCTGAAAATCTGATAGCAAATAGCGAAGTTATAGTATTTCAAGCTTAGCATTATTTTGTGAAAATAGTCATATGCAAGTCATCATGAATGTGCAATAGGTTGACTAATGATGTCATGTCATTTTCCTACATGTGTACACAACATGTCTCCCTTGTAACAAAATAAGTTGGCACAATGATTTTCTTACAAACTAAATCAGTTGTCAATCCCATTTTTTTATTATATCTGGTGACAAAATTTGACTAAATATAATTTTTTGAAATAAAATACAAAAGATTACGTGGGGATATCATCAGCTTGCTCATTGCATATTCATGAAGACATGCATAGCACTGTTTTGCCCTAGTAATGCAAAAGTTAAAAATGTAATGACTTTGTCATCCTTGTCAGATTTTGATGAAATTTGCAGTATTTTATTTGTCTCCTTTTACTTTATTTGTTAAAATTGTATTATGTCAGCCTGGAGTACCCCGTTAATATGTTTACATTTAAGAAATATTTCATACCAGGCTTGTTTTCCCAAACAATTTCATTCCACAACGTATGTTTACTTGTGAAAATCGAGGAGAAAAAATCATGTTTGTATTCACAGTGCTTGTATTTATGACCCAGTTATTTTCATGTTGCTTTTATTATATTACTGTTTATTAAACTGAACAAAATGAATTTTTTCATTTTTTATTTCTAATTATATTTTCTTGTGTCTTGTAGATTGCTCTCCCTACTCTTCAGATTGGGACCAAAGCACAGTGTCTACCATGATACAACCACCCAAGTACCTATAGCCAGTGACAACAGACAAATTCTCAAATCAATTTTGTTGTGATCAGGAGGATGGAAGTTTTTAGTGTTGATATTTTTTACAAGTGGGTATGCAAAATGATGAAAGATATATTCTAAAATTTGATTTGAATTGGTGACACTATTATTAGCTTCCACTCCTATTGAGATCAGCACTAATTGGCAATGATGGTATACTTTTGTGGTCAAGATTGCAGGACACTGTGCTTCGTTCCAGTTGGCCTGTGTTGCAGTGGTCTACATGGTATGTGCTGCATGGGTATGTAGTGGACTGCATGTGGTAAACGAGCTAGTGGCACATGCATACCACAGTGTGGTGGACTGTGTAGTCAATGTCCGTGTGGTGGACTGTGGTAGACATCACAGTAAGATGAGCACCTTAGTGTGGGGGACTATGTGGTGTATGTCATAGTGTGGGGGACTATGTGGTGTATGTCATAGTGTGGTGGACTATGTGGTGTATGTCATAGTGTGGTGGACTCTGTGGTATATGTCATAGTGTGGTGGACTCTGTGGTATATGTCATAGTGTGGTGGACTATGTGGTATATGTCATAGTGTGGTGGACTATGTGGTATATGTCATAGTGTGGTGGACTATGTGGTGCATGTCATAGTGTGGTGGACTCTGTGGTATATGTCATAGTGTGGTGGACTGTGTGGTATATGTCATAGTGTGGTGGACTATGTGGTTGATGTCATAGTGTGGTGGACTATGTGGTGTATGTCATAGTGTGGTGGACTATGTGGTGTATGTCATAGTGTGGTTGACTATGTGGTGAATGCCACAGTGTAAAGGACTATGTGGTTATAAACGTGTGGTACACAGCGTGTTTAATATGTGTTTCGGACTGTGTGGCGACTGTGTGGCAACACTGTGTTACACAGTGTTGTAAACACAGTGTTACCACACGTCCCAAAATAATATATTAAACACATGTGGTACACGCTGTGAACACACTGTGGTACACACTGTGGTACACACTGTGTTACACACTGTGGTACACACTGTGGTAACACTGTGTTTGTTCCATAAGGGTCTATCTGTTAATTTGTTAATAATCGTCTTTGTCTCTCTCATTCTTTAATTATCTATTTAATATCTCTCTCTCTCTCTATCTATCTATCCATCTGTCTGTCTTTCTCTTATTCTCTCTATCTATTTTTTAACTTATCTATCTGTTAATTTGTTAATATTCTTTGTCTCTCTCCCTCTTTATCTATCTAACATCTATCTATCTATCTGTCTGTCTTTCTCTACTTCTCTCTATCTATATATCTATCTATCTATGTATCTATCTATCTGTTAATTTGTCTATCTTCTCTTTCTCTCTCATTCTTTATCTTTCTATCTATCTAACATCTATCTATCTGTCTCTCAAATTCTCTATCTCTCTCCCTCTCTAGCATTTTCTCTCTTTCTCTTTGTCCGTCCATATTTCTATCTACAACATCTCTCTCTCTCTCTCTTTCTATCTATCTATCTATCTATCTATCTATCTATCTATCTATCTATCTATCTAGTCTCTCTCTCTCTCTATTTCTATCTATCGATCTATCTGTCTAACTTGTCTCTATTTATTTATCAGTCTTCTATCTATCTTTCGGCAGCTTCCAAGTGTATCAATCCATCAAACTTCAATTTGTCTTTCCATTATATAAGTATCTGTTTATTTTGATTTTGTCTGTCATTCTATTCATTTAGTTAATAATTTATTTTTATAAAAAAAACTATCATAAACAACGCGACTGCAAAAGCATGTTCGGATTTCACTCCTGACTGCCGCTCTCTCTGTACATGAAGTGCCGAGGAACTCTGTGCTCTGATCAGTAACTGTGGCGGTGGTGGACTCGCCTGTGTCGCACGCTGCATGCAACCAGCGACGTGTGTAGACTCTTCACTAGTCGCTTTTTGGCTACTTTTCCGGAAAATGCCTTCGCCAGGGTGTAAAATAGTCTACAAATGTAGACCCACATCTGCAGTGTGTGTACCTCAGCTGATTCAACGAGTCTGCATAGCAGACTAGGTCTACTGAGGCTGCAGAAGTGGGTCTACAACTTCTTTGAGCCACATCCACGAAACGTGGATGTGAGGCGGAGCTTGCTGAAACCCTCCGTTGCCAGTAGATACCATGATTGACAGCAGATTTGTGGAAGTAGGGGCAAGAGAGGGATTAGGATCCAGCTGTTATGACCATTTCTTATCTTGTGAAATGTATACAAATAGGGCCATTCTCTTTCACATTCTGGGCTTCATGCTACATGTACATATAGGTCCATGGCCCTTACATACATGGGTAGATACATATGTGTTATACTTTGAAATATCAAGGAGTTAGGGGTGATATCTCCTTGGAAATATCTTCTATAATGTCCATGCAGAGAGGAACGTGTATACAGAATATGAATATGTAGAAGATCACCCCCATCATGTAATTGGGCTTAATAAGTAACATGAAAATAAACATTGCCCTTTCTTTCTTTTCCTTTCTTTCTTCTTTTTCCTTTTTTCCCTTTGATTCTTCTTGATTTTTTCTTTTCCTCTTTCTTTCTCCTCTTCTGTTTTCTTTCTTTTTTCTCTCTTCTTCTTTTCCTGTGACCCCCTTCTTTCAAGTTCTTTTTCTTTCTTTCTTTCATTAATTCATTCATTCACTCTTTCCTTCCTTTCTCTGTCCATTTTTTCTCTTTCTCTCTCTCTCTCTTTTACTTTTTCATTCTTTCCTTTCCTTCTTTCTTATTCTTATTTTCGTTTTTTCTTTCACTTGCTCTCTCATTCTTCCCTTCCTTAAATATCCCGTTTTTAAATGATGTATATTTATTATTTCTACATTTTATAATGGAACCGATTGATTAATGTAAAGAATCTTTTCGTAAGATAAGAAACTATGTAAGCGATGACTTGTTCTCTCTTAATTTCTTCCCCTTCCTTTCTTTTTCTCTTTTCTTTCTTTCTTTCTTTCTTTCTTTCTTTCTTCTGTTTTCTTTTATTTCTTTCCCTGTCCCCTTGTCTCTTTCTCTTCTTTCCTTCTCACATCTTAGTAAATTAAGTCTTGTTTGCCCTGCCATTAACATTTAGCTTCACATTTTCTTTATACATGTAATTGTATTCTTTCGACTTAAATGTTTTGAATGTGTTGATGTTTTGTTTTATGGCTAATATCAAATAAAGATAAATTGTATACATATTTCTTGAGATGAGATTCAGACATCGCCATTGCACATGAAATACAGATCGAGACCGCAGAAGCAAGGGGGGGGGGGACCCAGTTCCAAAGCCGTGTACATTATCGTAAAAATGACCATATATATCATGTATATGATTGTGATTTTTTTTCGTCATCAGCCCCCACTTTGAAAACCATTCCACAGCCCCTGAAATATACACTGTTCATCACATCAAAATCATAGAAACTTGTCTATATTCTGTTCTGAAAAACAGACAATTTAGATATTTGGAATTTATAAAAGTGTTATTTTATTTCGTATCTAATATAAGAGCGTGAAACTTGTTGATATTGCAGCCTGAAAACTGGACATTTTAAAGCACATTGTATTATGAATAGGATGCACGGATAATATTTTAACAATTCTTACAAACGAAAATCGCAAGCCGACTCTAAGTTTTTACATGTTTTATGAAATCCCATAAAAAGGGGATTTTAAGTAGTGTGTAATAGAATTAATATACAGGTATACTGGACCTACCAATCAAAAATGCTAAAAAGCTCATATGCCTACTTTTTCACAATCAGACACATCAGAAGGGATATTTTGAAACTTTACACTAAATGTACAGTACTTGACAAATTACATAATGCGAACGCACAGCGAAAGCTGAAAATGTTGATATTCACACCATAAAACGGACATTTTATAAAGCACTTATGAAAAAAATCATTTGTAAAACAAAATAATGAAAGCTCGATGGCCGACTTTCATAAACCCCATTAAAATGAATTAGGCGGCTAATAGCAGCATAATTTGGTCGTAAAATTGGAGGAGGACAAGAGTTATCCGCATTACTCTGATGCTGCTATTATCCGCATAATAGCACCATCGGGACAAGATTTTGAGTTTATGAACGCATTTCCAAATAATGCGGATAATTGCCATGGTGCGGTCACAAGGTCACCCTTTTCCAACACAACCGCATCGGAGGGGGCGTGTCCAGTTGTCATGGCGATTATCCGCCTTTTTCAGGACGGGCGCTCGTAAAAATAATGCGGCTTATTTTCGGAGTTTATGAACGCAATTTTTATTGAATTATCCGCATTACTCTTAGGCGGCTAATTGGAGGATAGGTTTATGAAAAGGTATCTCATCGAACAGGCAATGTCAGCGCGAAGCGGGAGCGAAAATTTTACATATTTTTTTTTTCCCGGAGTTCCCCTGACCTTCTCTTATTCTCTTGTCTTTCTTCTCTTTTTTTTTCTTCTTCATCTCTTCTCCCTTCTTTTTCTTTTTATTTCCGCCTTTTTCCTTCTTTTAGTTCTGCCAATATAAGGGGGGGCAGACACTTCGGGCCCACCCTGGATCCGCCTATGAAATGATATAAATAGCATACACTACAGTCAATATAACTGGTAAGCACATATTTAACAGACAACAAAGATCTGACCTGCTTTCCACAATTCAAATCCAACAAATTAATATTTGGAAACAAAATAATTATCCTTCAAACCAATGGGGCACATACATGCCAAAAGTAAGCAGTTTGCACTAGTAAATAAAGCATCAAGGCATATACATGTAGCTCCCGGGCATAACTATATGCAACTTTCACATCTTTGGCATCGACATTCCATGTGTTGACAAAGCTAATTGATTTAAATCACTATGATGATTATTTTTTTCAAATCATTGATTTAAAGGTCATATCCACCCCAGAAAAAAAGTTTAATTGAATAAAAATAGAGAAAAATCAAACTACATCAAAATTGGCTGTAAAATAGAATAGTAATATAACATCTTAAAGGACAAGTCCACCCCAACAAAAACTTGATTTGAATAAAAAGAGAAAAATTCAACAAGCATAACACTGAAAATTTCATCAAAATCGGATGTAAAATAAGAAAGTTATGGCATTTTAAAGTTTCGCTTATTTTAAACAAAAAGGTTATATGAATGAGCCAGTTACATCCAAATGAGAGAGTTGATGACATCACTCACTATTTCTTTGTTATTTTTTTATATGAAATATGAAATATTTTGATTTTCTCGTCATTGTCATGTGAAATGAAGTTTCATTCCTCCCTGAACACGTGGATTTCCATTATTTTAACATTTTGTGCTTCAGGCAATGGGGTCCTAATCATCAAATTCGTAAAAATTGAAATATTGTATAATTCAAACAATAAAAAACAAAAGAAATAGTGAGTGAGTGACGTCATCGACTCTCTCATTTGAATGTAACTGGCTCGTTCATATAACTATTTTGTTGAAAATAAGCGAAACTTTGAAATGTCATAATGACTTTCGTATTTTACATCCGATTTCGATGAAATTTTCAGCATTGTGCTGGTCTGATTTGTCTCTATTGATTTAAATCAACATTTTTCTGAGGTGGATTTGACCTTTAAAGTTTCGCTTATTTTTCACAAACTGGTGGGTGTTAATAAAGCTGTTCGTAAGAGCGACTTTATGAACGATTGGTGATCCTTTCTTGTGGTAAATAGTATATATATTGGCGATGATTTATCGCGTAAGAAAGGATCATTAGTCGTTCTTAAAGGTCAAGTCCACCTCAGAAAAATGTTGATTTGAATCAATAGAGAAAAATCAGACAAGCACAATGCTGAAGATTTCATCAAAATCGGATGTAAAATAAGAAAGTTATGACATTTCAAAGTTTCGCTTATTTTTAACAAAATAGTTATATGAACGAGCCAGTTACATCCAAATGAGAGAGTCGATGATGTCACTCACTCACTATTTCTTTTGTTTTTTATTGTTTGAATTATACAATATTTCAATTTTTATGAATTTGATGATTAGGACCTCCTTGCCTGAAGCACAAAATGTTAGAATAATGGAATTCCATGTGTTCAGGGAGGAATGAAACTTCATTTCACATGACAATGACGAGAAAATCAAAATATTTCATATTTCAAACAATAAAAAACAAAAGAAATAGTGAGTGAGTGACATCATCGACTCTCTCATTTGGATGTAGCTGGCTCGTTCATATAACTGTTTTGTTAAAAATAAGCGAAACTTTAAAATGTCATAACTTTCTTATTTTATATCCGATTTTGATGAAATTTTTAGTGTTATGATTGTTGAATTTTTCTCTTTGTATTCAAATCAAGTTTTTGTTGGGGTGGATTTGTCCTTTAAAATCGCCCTTAACTTATGAACAGCTTTATGAAAAGGCCCTTAGTTATATGGACAATTCAGTGATATGAAAATCAGAGAGTCGATGATGTCACTCACTCACTATTTCTTTTGTATTTTTGCTGTTTGAATTATACGAATTATACAACATTTCAATTTTTACGAATTTAAAAAATAGGACCCTCTTGTTTGAACTACAAAATGTTAAAACAATGTAATCCCACATGTTCAGGGGGGATGATTTTTTTTTGTTCATAAAAATATTTCATATTTCACATAATAAAATACAAAATGAATAGTGAGTGAGTGATGTTCAAATGCTCATAACTTTCTCATTATTTGTCCGATTTTTCTCAAACTTTTGTTGATCTGTTTCTTTGATTTTTCTGTTTTCACACAAGCTATCTTGTTCCAGTTGTTTCATTCTCCTTTAAGGTTGAATACAGTCAGTCAAAGTTTTGCAAGCCAATGCTTTGAAACAGTTGTTCCAACTGTGGCTCAAAGAACAACTTGGGGTTGAAACAAACAAAAGATAAGGGCAGTGTTCTTTAACATTATCATGATTATGATCTTCAATCATTGGCTTGAAAATAAGATTTAAAAAATGTTTCTCTTTGGAGAATTTGAATCTCTGAGTCATGGAATTCTTCCAAATAAACTGATTCTCATTAAATGTTCAGAGTTTTAAAATGAACACCAACTTTGCAGCATTAGCTGTACCAAGACAGTTCCTTTGAACCAATCAGTAGAAGCTCTCTACATTCACTTTAGACACAGCAGAAAATGTCAGCCTATTTATGGCTTTAATATTTTCTGTAAATTATGTTTTGACTGGATTTTATTATGAAATAGTTAAGAATATTCTTAGTGGTGAAATGTATGATCTTAGAATTGATGTCAGTGTAAAGGGTTAAATTTTGGGTGTTTGCGCATTTTTTAAAAAAAAAATCTGTTAGAAAAAATCATATTAAAATTAAAAAAATCTGATTTAAATCAAATAAATCCGATTTAAATTTATATCAAAAAATTGCCAACATTGTCAGTCTGCATACTTATGAGTTTGAAAGTACCAGATTTGTCACATACATAACTGTACGTCTTTACCACTGGTATTATATGGCTGGCATAAGAGCACTTTCAATACAAAGGTGAACGAATGTTGCTGGGCATGACAACTTAAATGATGCTGATTAAGGCTAATTAATATCAAACCGAGCTGTAAACATAACAGTAAAACAGGTTGAATACAGTAGCATGGAGACATGAATATACATACAAGGTCCAAGGTCCAATCAACAAACTATGGTTAGAAGTTAATTCCAAACAGGAACAAAATAATAAAACATAGCTATCCTGTTTGATTTAAAGTATGATAGTTTACAAACTTACAATCTTGAAATTTAAGATTTTCATTTTGTAAACTGTCTATTATTCAAGTTCTGAACTCTATGAGAATGGTGTTTTTGAGTTGGATAATATTTCGAGTTTAAGTACCATTATGATACACGTTTTAAGGAATACTGGTTTAATTTACAAACTTAAGCGTAGTTTGCTTCATAAAAATCTGATAACTTTATACCATTCCATGATTTGCTCTTATTTAAAATATTGCAATACCAATGTAACCTCATGTGAATTTGGACTCAATATTCAAAAGAAACTTAAGAATAATTACCAATTTCCATTACCTAGCACCATCCGCGCAATTTAAAAGACAAGTCCACCTCAAGAAAAACTTGATTTGAACAAAATGAGAAAATTCCAACAAGCATAACACTGAAAATTTCATCAAAATTGGATGTAAAATAAGAAAGTTATGGCATTTCAAAGTTTCGCTTCATTTCACAAAACAGTTATATGCACATCTCGGTCGGTATGCAAATGAGGAACCGATGACATCACTATTTCTTTTGTATTTTATTATATGAAATACGACATATTTTTATTTTCTTGTCATTGTCATGTAAAATGAAGATTCATTCCTCCCTGAACACATGGAATTCCATTATTTTAACATTTTGTGCTTCAGGCAAGGATGTCATAATCGTCAAATTCGTAAAAATTGAAATATTCTATAATTCAAACAATAAAAAACAAAAGAAATAGCGACTGAGTGACATCATCGACTCTCTCATTTGGATGTAACTGGCTCGTTCATATAACTATTTTGTTAAAAATAAGCGAAACTTTGAAATGTCATAACTTTCTTATTTTACATCCGATTTTGATGAAATTTTGAGCATTGTGCTTGTCTGATTTTTCTCCATTGATCCAAATCAACATTTTTCTGAGGTGGACTTGACCTTTAAAGGACAAGTCCACCCCAACAAAAAGGTTGATTTGTATAAAAAGAAGAAAATCCAACAAGCATAACACTGAAAATTTCATCAAAATCGGATGTAAAATAAGAGAGTCATGACATTTCAAAGTTTCGCTTAATTTAAATAATGTGCACATCCTAGCTGGTATGCAAATGAGGAGACTATGAGTCATCCACTCACTATTTATTTTGTATTTTATTATATGAAATACGAAATATTTTTATTTTCTTGTCATTGTCATGTGAAATGAAGTTTCATTCCTCCCTGAACACGTGGAATTCCATTATTTTAACATTTTGTGCTTCAGGCAAGGAGGTCATAATCGTCAAATTCGTAAAAATTGAAATATTCTATAATTCAAACAATAAAAAACAAAAGAAATAGCGAATGAGTGACATCATTGACTCTCTCATTTGGATGTAACTGGCTCGTTCATATAACTATTTTGTTAAAAATAAGCGAAACTTTGAAATGTCATAACTTTCTTATTTTAACATTTTTGATGAAATTGTCAGCACTGTATGCTAGTTTGATTTTTCAGTATTTATTCAAGTCAGCATTTTCCCATTTTCCTGTGGTGGTCTTGAACTTTAAGAAACTGTCCTTATGATATTAATAAGCAAGAACTCACAATATTTATGTATAAGTACAAGCAGAGGTTGCTACCCATGTAGTTTTCAGATCTTTTTTTCAATACAGTAATCAAGTTCATAACCATAATGCCCGTTCTTCCAATAAATTTCATTTATGGTCTATGAGATCTAGTCACGAAGCTGGCTTATGTAGGTCCCAAACAATGGAATGAGATTCCCCAAATAATAACTAATTCACAATTTTTATCTCCCTTTAGAAAACAGTATACAAATTTTCTAGGAAATGATTATTAATTCTCACAGTTGATATCAATGCATACTTGTACTGTATACACCCCTCAACTCGTCTTCTTTGTAATGTGTTGGGTTTTTTTCTCCTTTTTCCTGCACTAATTATCATAATGATATGAGATTTTGTTTTGTATTAATGTTGTGTTTTTACTATGTTTTGGTGATCCAGCCTCACAGGTTTCTTATTACCTTCATGGGAAGCCACGCAATTTATTTTTAATATCTAATCGCATTATTTGATGTTTCCTTGTATTTTTATCCTATTTGTGAAATAAAGATTGAATTGAATTGAATGAGTTTGATATGATGAAAAGTGTTTGATAATACCATAGAGCTATCAGCTATCCACTACCATGCATACACCAGGGAAGTGTAACACTTCCCTGCATACACAATAATAATATGAATGTATTGGTTTGGGCCATGGAGCCATACATGCAGCTGCTCAGTGGAATGTCATATGTAAACACTGTCTGATGGCCTGAGCCAGGGTATTATATAATAACCCTGCTCATGGCTCTGTGGTTAAAGTAGGGGATTATCTATACTCCTCAGGGGTCCTAAAATTTGGTTGATAGACAGATGAAGTTATCCAATGAAAGCTCTCTGAAATTTTGGGTGGGTGGGACTTATTTTGACCGTGGGAACAAGATTTCCAAAGAAGAAGCAGACTCTGAAATGGCTCGCTTCGCTCACCCTTTCAGGCTGGTTTGCTTCGCAAACCAGTAGCAGATCCCACCTCTCGAGCCATTCAGAGTCTGCATAGCAGACTAGGTGTAAAACGGAAACGCGCCCCCGGCCACTAATAATATACAGTAACATTATAACAGCCAAGCGGCGACATTTTACATTGCCTGACGAAGACTAGGTGCAGTGGAGACATCGTAATTATAGTTTACTTCATCGTGAGGCAACATCAAATCATACAGCGATTTCTTTACTACCACAATGATCAACATCTTCCGCACTAATCTAGATTTCATTTTACCTTCCATATTGGCATCTGTTCATTGTGTTCTCTCAAGCGTATACTTAATTTACAAGATGATATGCTTATAACAATGGCTTGATATAAGTACATTCTGATGAAAATGTAGAATAGTGTGTATTTATATCCTACAAATTAAAGCCAGTATGCTGATTGGTCTAAATAGCATCATGTGACCAAACATAGTCTCGCTATTTTACAATGATGTTGAAAATAAAATAATGGCCACTGAAGGATATATACTATTCTGTTACGTCAATGATGGAATGGTGCACTATTCCGTCAATGACGTTGCAGATCGTGCAATCTCTCCGACCATGGTGCGACACACCGGTCAGCGTTAGTCTGCTATGCAGACTCTGAATGGCTCGAGAGGTGGGATCTGCTACTGGTTTGCGAAGCAAACCAGCCTGAAAGGGTGAGCGAAGCGAGCCATTCTGCAGCCTCAGTAGACCTAGTCTGCTATGCAGACTCGTTGAATCAGCTGAGGTACACACACTGCAGATGTGGGTCTACATTTGTAGACTAGGTCAGCGTGGTGTCTCTATAAGGCAAGTCCCGTGAAAGGACGGCGCAGGTACTAATCCTTGATCCACTGATTGCGTGGCTTCAGGTTTAGATAAAAATGGATGAATTACGAGTACAATAACTAGTTTAGCAAGATCTATCGTTCTAACTTTTTAAACAGGAGAATATAAAACAAATATTCGAGGCCTTTATTTCGAAAGTATAGAGGGGATTATTCTTCCTTGGTTTTACTTGCAAAATGTTTTTTGGCTTAAAATAACATACCTCGGAAACAAATAATTCCCATTATTCTTATTCAAATCCGGGTATATGTCTATTTATAATGGCTCATTCAGGCCCTTGCTTGATGGCGTATTTTTCTTTCTTCATTATGTCGTTATTATTCCAGATTGAGGTTCTTAGTATAATAAGTGTTGATCTCAGTCAACGTCTGTCTGCATCACGTGATCTCGCTCAGTTCATTTGTAAGATGCCTAATCTCAGGGAACTTCGTCTCGGTGATAAATATGGAATCACCAGTACCTCACTTCATGAAGAGTTCTATTCAACGTTATCATCCTTAGCATCATCCGCAAAGGTATATTTTCCCCTTCTCATTTTCGTTTTTTTTACGAAAATTAAATAAGAATTTGCCCCAATTAGTACAGCCACAAGGGAATAACATACAATTCAGATAATCATGATTTAATTTTACCTTCCATTTGTCCATATTCACATATGTTTAATGTGCAATTTTAAACAAATACATTTCTACTTAATACAAGGTTGATTATGCAGCTGTGCAGCATCCATAAATTTTACGAAATGAACGATCTTTCATTCTGTATGTTACACTAATTTAAGCCATGGTTATATGACACCTTGATAGGTCCTTGTCATTTGATTGGTTGTTTGATATCAATCATTCAGCCCATTTTACAATGACGTCATCAACCGTGCAATTTTGGATCCATATATGATTTTTTCTATTGCACGCGCACATGTTGTATGTACGCGGCGACAATCAACAAATCAACACATTTTCCATCGAAATTCATAAATTACATATGAATAAATATATATTTGCAGATGTGATATAAAAGCAAATAATGAACGTTAATTATCATTCGTGCAATGGACAGAATACGTCATTCGGTAAAGGCTGAAATGAATGATCAATTCAACTCGGCTACGCCTTGTTGAATTGATCATTTCATCTTTCACCTCACGAAATATTCTGTCCATTACACTCATTAACATTTATGAGTATACTATCGATGTAAAATAAGAAGGGGGATGTCTTTCAGCTCGAATCTAGACCGCTGAAGGTAGTAGCGTGTAGTGGTTGATGATTGTTACGTGGCCAGGACCAACTGTAAATCTCAGCACACAACAACCTCAACTTCTCCAACTCCTAAGTCACCCCAAATCCTCACAATCGATGACACATCTTTTAAAGACAGGGAAGCCGTGTTTGTGTATTTGCTCTCTAGCCGCGAACTCCTTTATTACTGCTAGTCTACATTCAGACTTGGGTGCGTCACAATGATGCACTCAGGTTGTTTTCATCAGCTGCTACTATTATTCTAGATTGAGCGTCTTGGTATCACACGTATTGATCTCAGTCACCCAAATCCAAATATAAAAATATTGGTGCCTTTGCATCATTATTACATGATAAACATGGTTTTGTTGAAAAATAGCTATTTAATATTGATTGTTACGACATTGATGTGTGTTATAATTTTTAACATTTGACCCTTGAGAGCTGGCAAAGGTCAATAAACTTTTAGAATAGAGCAGTACAATTAATTTCAGCACAGTGCATTTCCATGAAGTCCCCAAAAGTACCAGTCTATAAAATCCAAGTGGTAGAAATACGTCTAATTTGCCCCCCCAAAAATGAAATGGCTGCCATCGTGAGAATCTTTCATGATTAATCGTAGTAGTACAAACACTGATCTGATCCTAGCACTTCAAAAAGAAAACATGATTAAAGCATTAACCTTTCACTAATGATATATCTTGTCACAATATCCATTTTAAAATTGAGATGTAAATTTTCAGATTTGACCTCTGCTAACCTTTAGAGGTATATGACCTGAATGTTCACGACCTTGAAATATTATACAACTGAAGTTTTGCATCATTTGTTCATAATAGTAAATATGGGTCTAGTACAAAAAAGGTTATTTGGTATTGACTTTCAAGGTACCCTGATATTCTAGACAGATTTCGTGTATCATAAGCCTTAACCATTGACCATCAAGAGCTGGCAGAGGTCAATGAAGTAACATTTTCAGGATATTGACAATTTAGCATCAATGGTGAATGATAAACAGGAATATAATTTGAAAAAAAAAATTATTTATTTCAGCCAGTATTGTAGTGCGTTGATAATCGGCCTTGGCCTTGAGGCATACTATTTCAAAGCATTGACCTAAGGATTTCAAACCTTGGCCTTGACCTTAAGGATTTTGAGCCTAGAAATTTCAAAACTTTTTGTTGTTATACTTTTAATAGCATTTCCTGTAATAAACTTAAATATATAAATTGTTGCTCATGATCAATGACAATAATGGCCAAACTACAAGTAGTGGTAGTGCCATCCGTTTTATTTTATGATCATAATTGTCACCATTTAAATTGTTAATTAAGATTATAATAATGAAATGTCAAATGATAACACTTAATAAAGATGATAATACTAGTAATAAGAATAATGATAATGATTTTGAACAATAAAAGAAAAACAGTTTTAATGATAACTGATCATGATTTTGACATTAATTATTGTAATGAATATTAATAAATACTGATGATATGGATTGTTATCAATACAGTGTTTTAGCAATGCATTATAAATTCTAATTTGTGTCTACATCAGTGGTCTGCGTCAATACGAGAGCGTAATGGACAAAGGACTGATATCCTCCGAATATCCCATAGGCTAGTATAAAAAAACTGAGCCATCCAATATAATATATTTACTGTGTTTTACTGTTAGGATAATACTGCAGATAATTCCCGATTGTACAAACTTGAATAGGAGTCATATTTTGGCGGCAACTTGTTTAGGGCCAGAAAATGTGTAAGTAAGGCCCGCGAAAACCTTGTTTAGAGTGTTTTTTTTGCACACAGAATAACTCGTTTAGGGGGTGTGTGGAAATGATTTGGTCACGCATGTGTACAGCAATACATTTGACTGCCCCTCCCCGAGCCACTAATAATATACAGTACCATTATAACAACCAATCGGCGACATTTTACATTGCCTGACGAAGACTAGGTGCAGTCGAGACATCGCAATTATAGTTTACTTTATCGTGAGGCAACATATCAAATCCTACAGGATGTACAGCGATTTCTTTACTACCACGATGATCAACATCTTCCTCACTAATCTAGATTTCATTTTACCTTCCATATTGGCATCTGTTCATTGTGTTTTTCAAGTGTATACTTGATTTACAAGTTGAAATGCTTATAACAATGGCTTGATATAAGTACATTCTGATGAAAATGTAGAATAGTGTGTATTTATATCCTACAAATTAAAGCCAGTATGCTGATTGGTCTAAATAGCATCATGTGACCAAACATATTCACACTATTTTACCATGATGTTGAAAATAAAATGGCCACTGAAGGATATATACTATTCTGTGTGACGTCAATGATGGAATGGTGCACTATTCCGTCAATGACGTCGCAGGTCGTGCAATCTCTCCGACCATGCTCCGACGCACCGGTCAGCGAGGTGTCTAGACAAGGCAAGTCCCGTGAAAGAACGGCGCAGGTACTAATCAATGATCCACTGATTGCATGGCTTCAGGTTCAGATTAAAATGGTGTTTCATATCTGAATAATTGTAAAAGAATTTTAAAAGCAATTACATTTATCTATTAGTTATTTCCCTTTAAGGATAGCCAAGAATTGTAAAGAACATTCAAGAATGTCTTTTTATTATGCAGGCCTTGCCTATTTAAAAGGCCAAGGAGTTGTATTGTTATTTCTGAATAGAGATTAGGAACAATAGGCTTAGCTATGTTATTGACACTCTTGATTTCAATGAGGTCATTCAAGAGTGTTCTGGATTTTGACTGCTCCTGAAAGGAGAAAGTTCTTTTGGAAAGCAATGCTAGAACTTTCCATTATAGTGAATTCTAGAACACTTGTAATTAGTATAAAGCTGCAGATTTTTCAAGATGATCAACACATCATATTAGATCACACCATCACATCATATGAGAGCAGGAGATCACATCACATGAGATCACTTCACCAGATCAGATCAGAGCAGTTTATGCATCAATGAACTGTTTGCAGTTATTTTGAGAGAGAAATTATCAGTTCTCATCGAGATCATCAACCTGTTCAATGAACACGCTTCAACCCATGGATTGCTGAAATTGACTGTTAATCATCATCAACATCGTCTTCACGGACATTTCAACTCGTTGCAGTGACTCTTATTATTCATCGGACTTCAACCTCAGTTTCATCATCGCCATCATTGTGAATTTTCGCCAGTCAACTGGGATTTTATCATTTGGACTATTACTTGGATATAGCATCATCACTTCGGGATTTTACATCGGACACTTCAAGAGATTTATGTAAGATCATTATTTGTTTTATTTATGTATAATTATTTCCTGTAATTATTTCCTGTAATAAAAAAAAAGAGGAAATTAAAAATCAAATTTACTTGTTATTTGTTGCAGTATCGTAACAAATAATTTTGGGGGCTTGTCCGGGAAACAAAAACCAATTTGTACAAGCCAGTTTGAAACTAAAACCAGTTGTCCGGGAAACGAAAACCAAATTTGTACAAGCCAAGGCAATTTTGAAACGAAATCCAAATTTGAGACGAAAGTCAATTTGAAACAAAAGCCAATTTGAATTGGAAACATTTTGGAAAGTTCTAGAATATACTGTACTGTGTTATTACGTGCTTGTATTTGTGTATATTCACTATGGCTACATTTGATGTTGAAGAATTTCTTGCAATGACAGAATTGTCATATGATCATTTGAAGTCACTGAAGAAAGATGATTTGATAACAGTTTGTGATCATTTGGGTGTATCTCTAGCCCCAGGATTAAAGAAGGCAGAGATAATTGACTTGTTAGCTAGTCACATGAAGCTTACAGAGGAGTCTGAAACTTCTGTTACTGTTTCAGATGATGCTCAGATTCAACTGGCAAAGTTTGAGATGGAAGTGAAAATGAGAGAAAACATTGAAATGGAGAAAATGAGATTGGAGTACCAGTTAAAGTTGAAAGAAATGTTGTTAGCCCATGCAAATACTAACTCTGCCAAAGATAAATCTCCCCAAGGCTTTGATGTGGCGAAAAACATTCGCCTTGTGCCAAAATTTGATGAAGAGGGAGTTGATACATATTTTGTGTCATTTGAAAAAGTGGCCAAGAGACTGAATTGGCCCAAGGAATATAGGTGAGCGGCCAGAAGCCAAAAAGTGCCTTATTTCTTGACTTTAATCCCCCCGGCTGGATCAAAGCAAAATCATACATCAAATTAAAGGAAATTTCCTGAATTTTCCGGAATTGGGCATTAAAAATGCCGTAATGTGTAGCATCACTATGGAAACCAGCCTTGAACAAGCCACGCCCATTTTAGATACTTATTTAATATTTATCACGAATATTGAATTTTTACTTATTAATTTAAATTATCAGATATTTTTTCTTATTTTCAAAGGATAGATCTACTATATATTGTAAGAAGAATTACTGAAAAACAACTTAGCATGAATTTTATGAACATTTTCTCAGAAATTGTTGCCTAGCAACATAACTTTCCTTAGCAACCATTTAGCTCCTTAAGTTAACCACTTATTTTTCCATTTCAAACCAAACTTTTAATTTTTAACTAGGTTGAATTAAACCAAGTAAGTTACACCAATGAAATTACATAAATTATTATTTAAAAATAATACAAAGAACTGAAAACCCCCATTTAAGCTATTGAGAACCTCAAATTAATTTGCTATGCTCAACCGGACACACCCCTTCACATCGTACAAATCGCCATTTTATTGTTCATTTTGACTACATTGTTACATATACATGTACGTACAAGTCACATACTTTATACTATTTTGTGGTGAAAAAGTTGATTGAGTGAATAATTCCTGATCAATTATCTTGTCTTCAATAGAACAACAACAAAATGACCATTTCACATTATCCATGGATACCAATTTGTTGCCTAGCAACGACTATTTTCCATAGCAACGACTATATTAACACTCTTTTCCCTGGACAAATCTGTGGAAAATAGTCCATTATGAGCAATAATACTGAAACAATTATCATTATAGATGTCTACAAACTCGTTTTCAGTAATCATTCAACAAACTGTCTATTTTATAGCTTCCATGGAGTCAAATGTGTTGCCCAGAAACAATATTCCCTAGCAACGGCTATGTTACCACTCTTCATCTCGGCTAAATGTGTTGATGAAGTTGTGCCTTAGAGTAAAAATATTGAGAGAATTAACATGTCATAGTTTGTTATCGATAGGCAAAAAAATATTCCGGATTTTACCATTATGTACTGACACAATTTCATTGCCTAGCAACACTATTTACCTTAGCAACGATATGTTTCCCCCTAACGAATTTGGGGGAAAATAATCAACTTTTAAGTGTACAGTACCATTTGTACAATAATATACCTACATGCATACTGGCAATGGTAAATTGAAGGACACCCCTTCATTTCTCTTATTTCTAAAAAAAAAAATCATCTATCCTTGTATGTATATTGCTTGTCTACCTATTCTAAACATGAGCATGGTATTTAAACTTTATCGTTTAAAAAGAGCAGCTTCAAAGAGAAATTTCAATGTTTTTGCAGATAAAAATAGAATAATATGGTTTGGATGATTCATGAAACTGAAATAGTTGCTGGGTACATAGCATTTTTCTTTCTTTTTTAGTTTGCTACAGTAGGTATAGCATTGATGAAATGATAAAATGGACAACACTACTATTTAGGCACAGTCCCTGATTAAAACTTTGATCATAAAGTGGGCCTCCACCTAAGGCTTGTACAGATATTTTTTTTCAATTTCAGGGCCCTCCTATACTAGTACTCAATTAGGTCATTGGCAAAGGCTTTTGGCTGCATATTTACATGTAGATTACTTTCTTCGAGTGAATATGGAATGGTTAACAAATGGATCTCTCTTTCAAATAGTACCTAATCACCCATGCATATCCATCTTCCAAAGTTGTATCTGTGTTGAGGTTGTAGCCCAAAGATGCCAAAGCTGTGAGTTCGACAAGTTTCTGATGAAACTTTAATACCATTAATAGGTGTCAGAAGTTTAATCACAGGGAATTTATTATGTCACTTTCAATCTGATAACTGTCAAGAAATCAGAAGGATGAAAGTATGAAAACTTGGGATCTTAAGCCTTAATATGGTGTTTTTTACCCGATTGCTAAGAAAGCATGAATGCTTGTAAGCAAACAACCAGAGGACCGACGGCTTAATGTCCTCTCCCTCTCCAAGACCTGGTAATAAGGGTGTAATGAGGATGTGCCTTAAAAAAGAGCACTAATACACCAAGTGAGAATCAAATCCAGGTCACCAGAATCCGAAACCCCCGCTCTATCATGTCTATCGACTGAGCTATCCTTTCCGATCAGGCCAAGAAAAGGACAATAAAACCATTAAGGATAGAAAGGCTTACTAAAGTGGGAGATGTTTTCTATGTCTAACTGTCATTATGTAATATGTCATGAGGTTTGCACACATCTGCTGAATAGAGACAACCAGGGTGGGGCATACAACAAAAGTCCCAGAATATAGAGAGGAGGCATATCAGCTTATGTAATCTTTGATGTTGTCTTTCGGGTATTTTCTGCTACAGCGATAGTGTCAGTGACTGCGATGGTTAAAAACTGATGCCTTGAATACTCAGTTTAAAAAAGATGTCTGAAAGAATAGACAAGGATTCCTCTCAACATGCATACATGTAAAGGACGTTGACATGGGTAAAGCTTCAGAAAACAGGTGCAGATGCCTCTATTGTCATGATTGTTGGGCTTAAACTAACGCTACTGTTCGTTCCATGGAGATTTAGATCAATGTAAATCTTCAAACACATCCATGGTATAAGAAATATTTCTGAGAAAATATCTGAAACTGAAAATTGGGATGATACCCCTACAGTATTGGTAAAACATGCTGATACTAATAATACAAATGCATCTGCATTTGTAATGATGATTTGTTCAAATGATAAGGATGGAACATTTAAATTACAGCCATAATTCTGTATCACTACTTGAATGGAGTAGAAAAACATTGAATTGAACAATAATCTCTATAGTAATAATCACTCCTCAGTGTGCCAAAACGGACTCAGTGATGATCTGGCAAGTTTAATTCCTTACTGTGCTATAAATCATCTCTGTTCCGATCCAGAAAGACTCAAACTTGTGTATTCCACCTTAAGAACAGAGAGCAGATCAAAAACTGAGGGTCAGGTGGTAACAAGCCAACCTACCTTGGCGTCATTGTAGACCTTTCTTTTTTCATACAAAGAACATGCTGCCAAAACAAATGCAAAATTTCGAGCAAAGGAATAACATTCTGAAGAAGCTGGGAAACATATGGGGAATTGATAGATGCCAAATCTCTCTGTACCACAGCTCTGACTTTATGCTTCTGCACTGCTGAGTACGCAGTCCTTGGTGCTAAATATTGACCCCAAATCTTGAATGGAGCTTGCAGAGCCATCACTGACTGCCTGTGACTTACCTACTATGTATTATTGCCCCCACCGTACGTCAGAAGAGAAGTCATCAGCACAGATGAAAGAAAAAAAACAATCAAGAACATAGTTTTCCACTCGTCAATCATGAGCCTGCAACGAGACTCAAATCTAGACACAGTTTTCTCTGCTCAATAGAATCCCTTGATGACTCTGCTCGCATAAAAGCGTCACCCACTGGTCTAACAATCTCCAGTCTGTGATGCACAATCTCACCTATGGACTTAGTACGTTACTCTCCAGGTCCAAGTGAAGAATGGCCTACCTGATCTTGTTGAACCGCCTATGGGGCTACAATAGGATTGAAGAAACTTCCTGCAACTGTAAGGATGATCACAGGATACAACACTTTTTTGGCATACCCCTCCTACCAGAGCTTTGAACTGCCACTGCCTTTGCCACTGCACTCGATTCTTTCCACAGGAAAACTACATGTAGATCTTGTACCATTATCAGGACATGACATCTTTAATGAGCCAAGAAGTATGTCATTAATTATCTGACTGGTAGAATACACCTATTCATGGTAATCTGACATTTGGGGAAAAAATGATTATTTGGTCATGGGTTGTTGGATGGGGGAGGGGACAGGGACTTAATTGGTTCCTGATGGGGTTGTCGGTTAGGCCATGGACCTAGGTCCATGGTGAGGCTAAAACTTTGCTGAAAACGGTGCCTATATTCTGAATGTTAGTGTTTTAAGGGGAAATTTACAATTTGTCAGTGAAAGAGCAAAGATATTCGATGCTAACAATCTTACCCAATATCTACATACCCCCTAAAAAAGCCACCTATTGGAGAGACAAACTCCTGCACACCTTTGCTTTCATTTGGTCATAGTGTACTGAATGATTTTAAAGGGCAATATTTGCGCTGTGCCCATCTTCTCGGGTAACGACACAAGTCCTTTGTAGTAGAGGGTTCAAGCAAGATCTGGCTTTTGGGTTGAGTGACTCCAGATCTTTGGCAGCGCACGGCTCTGGTAGGAGGGGGGGGCAGACCAAAAGGTGATGCACTGTCTGATCCTCTCCTCAGTCGTAGATAGTGTCTGCATCCCTGCTGTAGCCCCGAACTGCATATTAAGGACTTTGCACCTTTTTGTTCCAGACCATATGTAAGACATAGCCATGTAAGACATAGCCAGGATGGCCAATTGTCATTTGAACCTGGGGCGTGATTCGTAGGTCACATGGAAAGCTTTTGCGTCACAGACTGGAGGTGGTTTGTCCCTAGGGCGATCCTTTGACTGTGTGCATAGCTATCAAGGGATTCAGTCAAGTGAAGGAAATTGTCTTGATTCCAGTCTCTTTGTGTCAGGTTCATAGTTAGAGAGTGGAAGAAGGACATCTTTTTTGCTCTTTTTTCCACCCGTGCTGATACCTCTATATCTGGGGGACTGTGCCACACAATAGGTAAAGATCATCTACTCTTTATGGTAGCATACAGACGGATTACTTGGTCGTCTGTGTAGATGTTAAAGAGGAGTTGGGCAAGGACACTTCTTTGTGGGAGACCTTTTTTCTGCCTCCACCATTTGCCACAACCGGTTTCAGCATTTTTTGAATTAGCCTTGTCAACTTGACTTCCTTTGTCACCACAATGACTTTCCTCGTAAGAAGGCCTACCCCACGATTAACTGTTTCATAAGCTGCAGTTAAGTTAACAAAGGCAGCTCTAGTTTTCAGACCTTCCTCAAACCATCTGATGTACCGAGTCAGATTCAGTACTTGATAAGTGAAGGACTTTACTGGCCTGAATCTACTGGAATGAAGAACTCAGTCACAAAGGGAACAATGCGGTTAAGCAGGAGCTTTTCAAAGGGCTTGTATGTGTGACAGAGTAGAGAGATTTTTCTGTAACCCTGATTGGGTCTTTGCCTGGCTCGACTTTGGCAACTATCCTAAATTTCCTCTTGCCATTGTTTTTTTTTCTTCATGCAAATAGTGGTTTAACATGTCAGCAGCCATTGGTCCAAGAAGGGTGATCTGCTCACAGAGGACATCATCTAATCCAGGTACCTTGTTGCTCTTAATTATTCCCTTTGATAGCCTAGCACAAGCAGACAAGACGTTCAGGCTGAATGGTCTTGTGAATTTAAATGACTCTTAGTTGGGAGACTGTCACTGCACTTTTATTTAAGGGAGGTTGGCCCTTCGTGGGCAATAAATAGGGTTACCTTGACTGTACACACGAAGGTAGTGGACCACTTGAACGGTGGTCACTATGGGTATATATTGAATCGTTTTTCAAGGATCCGAATCGTTTTCCCCGGCTTTTCTGCTGTTGTGAGTCATGTCCATTGATTTATCAAATTACTGTCACTTTCTTTTTTATTATCCATAATGGCAGTTGTCAATTTCCCCCACATTCAAGTGTATCGGCACCAAAGGGGCCATTCTCAAAGCTCCTGAAATATTTACTGTACAGCAGCCTCATCATTCGTCAAGCCCGGAGAATAGTTTGTACAGCATCCTCGTGGAATATTCTTCTCTGATGATTTCTTCAATAGCTTTCCAAATGTGTCGTAATGAGTAGGGAGTGCTGGAAGATCCTGTGGATGGTTACTGTGTCCATATCTAACTGCTCTCAGAGTGCTTTCTTCAGGGTGAAACATCTGTGAAAGGGAAGTGTGCGTAGAGTGATGGCTTCATTCACCTTCAGCCCAATAGGTTGATGTTGAGTGTGCGGGAGAGGGTCAAGCACAACTTTGTCACATTTTGTTGGGTGATGCAATCTCATTTGCATCTGACCAGTTCTCAACAAGTTCTCCATCTCGTTGGGTATGGTTCATCCATACCCCCAGATAATGCTGTGACTGTTGAAATCCCCAATAATTACATTATCTCGATCGGAGGTGGCTTCTCGAGAAATGGAGAGAGATTGGTTTGGAGTTATAGAAAGAACTTAAAAGGGAATACTCATAAGTTCTATGGTTAGGACTTTGCCATTTATCTTGATGAGACAATAACAGGGCTTACACCTAATTAATTCTACTTAAACAGATATTTGACCTGCTAATGAACTGCTGGAATCAGTAATGTAATGCCCACTAATGTACAGAGACTAATCGGTTCTAGTGAGCAACAGGCACAGATTAGAGTAATTTTTGTTGTCTAGTTGGTACATTCGACATACTGAGGATCTCTTGATCTGTGTTTAAATCATGGCAGGTGATCATTGAAAAGGTTTTTTTCATCAAGTTGTGCAGATAAACCAGCAATCATGTTTGAAGGTCTGCAAGTATACTACTGTGTTAAACTGCCCTATTGCCCATCCATTGGTATGATAACAAAAAAAAAAACTTCCAACAACACAGGAAAATTGCCAGAATTGCAGATAGAAACTTTGATAGTTCATTGTGATTTACATATTTTAGTAGGAACCTCATAAAGTAATTAGTTTTTGAGTTCACAATGTACAGAGTTGCCAGAATTGCAGATAGAAACTTTGATAGATCATTGTGATTTACATATTTTAGTAGAAACCTCATAAAGTACAAGTTTAGCTTTCGAGTTCACAATCACTATATTTCCACAAGATAGATAATTCCGTTTTCTCATGGCAGGCACTCTAAGACTTATTGGCTGGTCTTGGATACACTTTAAGACTTATTGGTTGGTCTTGGATATATATATTACTTTTCCTAAAATGTATAATAAAATGTTCCAAATAACAAACTAAATGATACTGTTAATAATACTCATTTCCTCTACCATGGCCGTACGCAGCGAAAAGATGCATTTTTAAACTGAAAATTTTCACAAAATTCACCAAAAGTGTGCATTATATCCTTCCATTTACTATGAATAAGCGTCCATTGCCAAACTCGGTCGCTGTGCTTCCTCGCTTTGTTAATCAGAGACTTTTAGTCGGCTTGCCACTCCAAAGAAAAGTTTTCTGTATACACCCATGACCTCTCTTAATATACTGACTGAAATTAATTGTCATCACCACAATCAATGCTAAGAATAGTATAAGATGCATTTTGAGGACCAAGAAAGGGAATTTGGGGAGGTTGCAGGCTTGAAATATCGCCAAAAAGTGATGGTTGCTAGGTAAAATGCTGTTGCTAGGCAACGTAATGGTTTCCATAGGTAACAGAAAATTATATGAATACTGAATTATTTAGATTATAATAGATAACTTGACACAGGGCATCTAACTGAAAATTTTCACAAAATTCACCAAAAGTGTGCATGATATCCTTCCATTTACTATGAAAAAGCATCCCTTGCCAAACTCAGTCGCTTTGCTTCCTCGCTTTGTTTCTTGGAGACTTTCTTGCCACCCCAAAGGAAAAGTTTTCTGTATACAGCCATGCCCTCTCTCAATATGCTGACTGCCTGGCCAGATGACTGAAATTAATTGTCATCACCACAATAAATGCTTAGAATAGTACAAGATGCATTTTGAGGACCAAAAACAGGAATTTTGTGGAGGTTACAGGCTTGAAATATCGCGAAAAAGTGATGGTTGCTAGGGAAAATACTGTTGCTAGGCAACGTAATGGTTTCCATAGGTAACAGAAAATTCTATTAATACTGAATTATTAAGATTGTACAAATAACTTGACACAGGGTATCTAACTGAAAATTTTCACAATTTTCACTAAGTGTGCATGATATCCTTCCATTTACTATGAAAAAGCATTTCTTGCCAAACTCAGTCGCTTTGCTTCCTCGCTTTGTTTCTTGGAGACTTTCTTGCCACCCCCAAGGAAAAGTTTTCTGTATACAGCCATGCCCTCTCTCAATATGCTGACTTCCTGGCCAGATGGCTGAAATTAATTGTCATCACCACAATAAATGCTTAGAATAGTATAAGATACATTTTGAGGCCCCAAAACAGGAATTTTGTGGAGGTTACAGGCTTGAAATATCGCCAAAAAGTGATGGTTGCTAGGGAAAATACTGTTGCTAGGCAACATAAAATGGTTTCCATAGGTAACAGAAAAATCTGTGAATACTCAAGTATTTAGATTAGGACAGATAACATGACACACTAGGGTATCTATTTGATTTATAACAATATTACAATATCCAATAAATGATTCATATAGTCGTAAATACACACAAACATATATATTTAGTGATATCCGTCACATGCAGGGGTTAATCAAACACGGCAATAAGGTAACTTTTCATGATCATATATGCATTATACATCCTAGTCTTCCTCTTTTATCACTTTTTCATCAAAATTTACCTTTTTCATTAGTTTTTACAAATTAAAAACTTAAAAAAATTATAAAATGAATTAATCTGGTAAAAAAATTTAAAAATATTGAAAAGTGAATATGGTTGCTAGGGAAAATAATGTTGCTAGGCAACGATTTTGAAATCAAATATGTATGAAATATATATTTGGTTGCTAGGCATTATCATATTATTCAATCTGTAGTGATTTTATCCTTGAAAATTCTATACTTATATATAAATTAGTATAATTAATTAACAAATCTAAATAATAAGTTGCTGCTTTGCATTTATCGCAAAAATGGGCGTGGCCTATTCAAGGCTGGTTTCCATGGTGAAGCTACACTCTGCGACACTTTTAACTCTCAGTTCTGAAAAATTCAGAAAATTTCCTTCAAAATGATGCATGTTTTTGCTTTGATCCAGTCGGGGGATTAAAGTCCCAAATTTTGGCCTCTCGCCGCTCGCCTAATACTGGACTCTTCTCCTCCAAAGTGTTTTTGTTGGAAAGGCTGCAAAAGTCTATTCTTCGCTCTCTGAAACGCAATCATGTGACTATGCTACAGTAAAAGAAACAATTCTCAATGCATATGAGTTAGTACCAGAAGCGTACAGACATAAATTTAGGAACATGCAAAGACAATCAGGCCAGACGTATGTTGAATTTGCTAGGGAACAAGAAATGATGTTCGATAAGTGGTACAGATCACTGAAAGTTGACAAAGACTTTGTTCACCTTAGGGAAGTTGTCCTCCTAGAAGAATTCAAAAAGAGTCTTCCTTTTGGCATTAAATCTCACTTAGATGACCATAGAGTTACTGAAGTCAGTAAAGCAGCCATAGGAGCTGATGAATTTGAGGTCACACATAAAGGTAGTGGAGATAGGCCTCCTTTCAAGAATTATTGGAAAAAGAAAGGTAAAGGGTCATTTGAATCCCACAATAAACCTAGTGAGGGAAAATATGCAAGCAAGGACAAAGACGCTAATAAGAATCAGGCTAGTGGGGGCACAGAATCAACCAAAAGGTCTGAGAGTCGTAGTTCCAAAATTTGTACTCATTGTCATAAATCGGGACATTTGAAAGAATCATGTTGGAAATTGGTTGGAATGCCAACCAAAACTAAGAAAGACATGGGTTTTGTCAAGCAAACAAGTGTTCCCTCGATGGAGTTTGTTCCATCAGAGCCCAATCAAGATGTTGAGAGTGTTTCTCTAGTATTTGCTGATAAAGTCAAGCAGGTTGATGAAACTTTTAGGAGTTTTTTGCATGATGGTGAAGTATCCCCTTGTTCGACTGGTGCTGCTGGTAGGTCAGTGGTGATCCTTAGGGATACAGGGGCTGCACAGTCCCTGATGGTGCCAGGGGATTCGGCTCTCCCTCCGGAGAGTTCAGAGAATGCCAACGTCTTAGTTCAAGGTATTGGCCCAAATTTCATGTCGGTTCCTTTGCATAAGGTCGACTTAAAGTGTGACCTAGTTAGTGGTCCTGTGACTGTTGGTGTCGTTCCAGAATTACCCATGAAAGGTGTTGATTTCTTGTTAGGTAACGACTTGGCTGGAGATAAAGTTGTTGCATCTCCAGTGGTTTCGGAAAAGCCCGTTGAGGTAGCTGAAACTGAATTGTTGCAGGAAGATTTTCCAGGGATTTTCCCGGATTGTGTTGTTACTAGGTCTCAGACTCGTAGAGCTGAAAAGGATGATGCGGAATCTGCTGATGTAGAGGAGAGTACTGATGTCTGGTTAGCTGAAACCTTTTTCAAGGATTTGAATGGGGATAGTGTTGAAGGCTCTGTTGCTAACAATGATAGTTTGTTTAGTAAATCCTCCCTTGTACAGGCACAACAGGCAGACCCAGAATTAAAAAGCTTGTCACAAAAAGCATGTTCTGAGGCTGAGGCTGATAAGGTTCCTGAGTGCTTTTATGTCAAAGATGACATTTTGATGAGGAAATGGAGACCTCCCCGGAGACCAGCTGATGAAGATTGGTGTATAATTCACCAGGTTGTAGTTCCTCCTTGTTACCGCACAGATATTCTGAAAATGGCTCATGAGTTACCTATGGCAGGTCATGTCGGTATTCGGAAGACAGAAGATAGAATTATGAGGCATTTCTATTGGCCTAAGATGCACAAAGATGTTGTGCATTTCTGTAAGACATGTCATACATGTCAGATTATTGGTAAGGCACAGCCTTCTATCAAGCCTGCTCCATTGATACCCATTCCTGCATTTGATGAACCTTTTACTAGGGTTCTTGTTGATTGTGTCGGACCCTTACCCAGAACGAGGTCGGGTCACAGATTTCTCCTGACGATTATGGACTTGTCTACACGGTTTCCAGAGGCGATACCTTTGAGGAGTATCACTGCGAAGACAGTGGTGCAGGCGTTAGTGCAGTTTTTCACTAGGTACGGTCTGCCGAAGGAAATTCAATCTGATCAAGGGTCAAATTTCATGTCAGGAATATTTCAGCAAGTTATGAAGGAGTTGGGAATAAAGCAGATCAAGTCCTCTGCTTATCACCCACAGTCCCAAGGAGCGTTAGAACGCTATCATCAGACTTTGAAGACCATGATTAGGGCTTATTGTGAAGACTATCCCGATGACTGGGATAAAGGGATCTCATTCCTACTGTTTGCAACTAGGGATTCCCCGAATGAGTCCACAGGTTTCAGTCCATTTGAATTGGTCTATGGTCATGAGGTTAGGGGTCCTCTAAAGCTTATCAAAGAGAGGTTTATGGTTCAGAATGATGATGTAAACCTTCTAGACTATGTGTCAAAGTTTAGAGAAAGGCTCTCAAAAGCTTGTGATGTGGCTAAGGAACACTTGAAAGAGTCGCAGGGAAAAATGAAAGCTCAAGCTGACAAAAATGCAAAAGAGCGAAGTTTCAAGCCTGGAGACAAAGTATTAGTGTTGTTGCCTTTGCAAGGTGAGCCCTTGAAAGCTAGGTTTAGTGGTCCCTACATAGTCAAAAAGAAATTGAATGATGTCAACTATGTGATCAGTACCCCTGATCGAAGAAAGTCTCAAAGAGTTTGTCATGTAAACATGTTAAAAGAATACTTTGAGCGAGAGGCTAGTCAGCCAATAGGTACAACACAGGTTAAAGAAGAAGAAAAACATGTAAATGTACATGAAGAAGAATGCTATGGAAGGACAGATAATGAATTGTCTTATACAGATGTATCTAAGAACGAACCATGTGGTATAAAGTTGTCTAACTCAGAGATGTTAGGAAACATGGATGAGGCATTAAACAACCTGCCTGAAGATCAAAGAAATGATATATCTGGCCTGTTAAGAGAATATGAGAATGTATGTAAAGACAAACCAGGTCGTACACCTTTAACTGTACATGATGTAGATGTAGGTGATGTAAGACCTATCAAACAGAATCCTTATAGGCTCAATCCAAGCAAGTTGGAAATGGTGAATAAGGAAATACAGTTTATGTTAGATAATGACATAATCGAACCGAGTCAGAGTAGTTGGAGTTCCCCCATTGTAATGGTTCCAAAGCCAGACGGCTCTCAGAGATTTTGCATTGATTACCGAAAGGTAAATGCAGTAACTAAGACTGACTCGTATCCAATTCCTAGGTTAGAAGATTGTATTGATAGGGTTGGAAATTCTGCCTATATCACAAAGATAGACTTGCTTAAAGGATATTGGCAAGTGCCACTGACTGACCGAGCCAAAGAGATATCAGCCTTTGTTACACCTGAAGGCTTGTTTCAATGCAAAGTCATGCCTTTTGGAATGAAAAATGCCCCAGCAACCTTCCAAAGGTTGACAAATCAAGTGATTGCCGGACTTGACAATTGTGTCGTATACATAGACGACATCCTAGTATACAGTGATACTTGGAATGATCATCTGAATCATTTGCGAGCACTGTTTGACAGGCTGGACAAAGCCAATCTAGTAGTGAATCTGATGAAAAGTGAATTTGCCAAGGCAAAGGTCACATATCTTGGTCATGTGGTTGGTCAAGGGCAAGTGCTACCAAGAGAAGCCAAGATATAAGCTATCTTAGACTTCCCAATTCCCACAACTAAGAAAGAATTGCTCAGATTCTTAGGTATGAGCGGCTTCTACAGGAAATTTGTTCCAAATTTCAGTACAGTGGTTAGTCCTCTGACAAACCTGCTGAAGGCAAAAGTGAAGTATGTTTGGTCTGACGAATGTCAAAGATCATTTGAGAAATTAAAGGCCATTTTGGTGAATGAGCCTATTTTGGCAGCTCCAAACTTCACAAAGCCATTCAAAGTAGCAATTGATGCATGTGATGTTGGAGTAGGAGCAGTATTGCTCCAAGAAGATGAAGAAGGCATCGAAAAACCAGTGTGCTACTTCTCTAAGAAACTCAATCGGTTTCAAAAGAAGTATTCAACTATTGAAAAAGAGGCCCTGAGTCTCGTACTAGCCCTTCAGCAGTTTGAGGTGTATCTAACCAATGGAGAGATTACAGTCTATACAGATCACAATCCTCTTGTGTTTTTGGAGAAATTCAAAACAAAGAACCAAAGACTGTACAGATGGAGCCTAATGCTCCAACCATTCCCTTTGAAAATTGTACACATAAAGGGAAAGAATAATGTAATTGCTGATGCTCTATCAAGAGTATAAAAAGTGGAATTATTCATGATTTTGACCAAGTGTGTCATTTGAAGAAAACATCTTTGATGTTCATTTATTTTAACATGTTCGTTAAGTACTATATCTTTGTACACGATAACTGTAAATGATTTATCAAGATGACTTTGAACAGTTAAAAGAAAAAATAATCATAAAGAAACCTTTACTACGGTAAAGCTTTCTTTTCCCCGGTGGGGGAGGTGTTACATATATGAATAATTGTAAAAGAATTTTAAAAGCAATTACATTTATCTATTAGTTATTTCCCTTTAAGGATAGCCAAGAATTGTAAAGAACATTCAAGAATGTCTTTTTATTATGCAGGCCTTGCCTATTTAAAAGGCCAAGGAGTTGTATTGTTATTTCTGAATAGAGATTAGGAACAATAGGCTTAGCTATGTTATTGACACTCTTGATTTCAATGAGGTCATTCAGGAGTGTTCTGGATTTTGACTGCTCCTGAAAGGAGAAAGTTCTTTTGGAAAGCAATGCTAGAACTTTCCATTATAGTGAATTCTAGAACACTTGTAATTAGTATAAAGCTGCGGATTCTTCAAGATTATCAACACATCATATTAGATCACACCATCACATCATATGAGAGCAGGAGATCACATCACATGAGATCACTTCACCAGATCAGATCAGAGCAGTTTATGCATCAATGAACTGTTTGCAGTTATAGAGAGAAATTATCAGTTCTCATCGAGATCATCAACCTGTTCAATGAACACGCTTCAACCCATGGATTGCTGAAATTGACTGTTAATCATCATCAACATCGTCTTCACGGACATTTCAACTCGTTGCAGTGACTCTTATTATTCATCGGACTTCAACATCAGTTTCATCATCGCCATCATTGTGAATTTTCGCCAGTCAACTGGGATTTTATCATTTGGACTATTACTTGGATATAGCATCATCACTTCGGGATTTTACATCGGACACTTCAAGAGATTTATGTAAGATCATTATTTGTTTTATTTATGTATAATTATTTCCTGTAATTATTTCCTGTAATAAAAAAAAAAGAGGAAATTAAAAATCAAATTACTTGTTATTTGTTGCAGTATCGTAACAATGGAATGAATTACGAGTACAAGAACTAATTTAGCAAGATCTATCGTTCTAACTCATAAAACGGTAGAATATAAAAAAAATATTCCAGGCCTTTATTTCGAAAGTATAGAGGAGATTATTCACCCTCGGTAATTGCTTTTTGCTAAAAATAGCAAACCTCGGAAAAAATAATTCCCACTATTCTTATTCAAAGCCTGGTATATTTGTATAATGGCTCATGCAGGCCCTTATTTGATGACATATTTTTTCTTTCTTCGTTATGTCATTATTATTCCAGATTGAGGATCTTCGTATAATACGTATTGATCTCAGTCAACATCTGTCTGCATCACGTGATCTCGCTCAGTTCATTTGTAAGATGCCTCATCTCAGGGAACTTTGTCTCGGTGATAAATATGGAATCACCCGTCCCTCACTTCATGAAGAGTTCTATTCAACGTTATCCTTAGCATCATCCGCAAAGGTATATTTTCACCTTCTCATTTTCGTTTTTTGAACGAAAATTAAATAACAACTTGCCCCAATTAGTATAGCCACAAGGATGATCATATTATTCTGATAATCATGATTTAATTTTACCTTCCATTTGTCCATAGTCACATCTGTTTAATGTGCAATTTGAAACATATACATTTATACTTAATACAAGTTTGATTATGCAGCTATGCAGCATGCATACATAATACGAAATGACCAGTCTTTCATTATGTATGTTGCATAATTTTAAGCCATGGTTATGTGACACATTGATAGATCCTTGTCATTTGATTGGTTGTTTGATATCAATCATTCAGCCCATTTTACAATGACGTCATCAACCGTGCAATGTTGGATCCATATGATTTTGTCCATTGCACGTGCGCATGTTGCATGTACGCGACAATCAACAAATCAATTTATTTTGCATCGAAATTTATGAATTTTATATAAATGAATATACATTTGTAGTGTCATATAAACCAAATAATGAACGTTATTATCATTCGTGCAATAGACAGAATACTTCATTCGGTGAAGGGTGAAATGAATGATCAATTCAACTCGGCTACGCCTTGTTGAATGGATCTTTTGATTTTTCACCTCATGAAATATTCTGTCCATTGCACTCATTAACATTCATGATTTGTATACTATCGATGTCAAATAAGAAGGGGGATGTCTTTCAACTCGAATCTATTCCTCTGAAGGTAGAATAGAGTGTAGTGGTTGATGACGTATTTATGTTTTTTCATCATCTGTTGCTACTATTATTCCAGATTGAGCGTCTTGATATCACACGTATTGATCTTAGTTAACCAAATCCAAATATCAAAATATTGGTGCCTTTGCAATATTATTACATGATAAACATGCAATTAGACCTGTGGGGGAGCGCATTAAGGAACATCGCCGTGATGTCCGGCTCAGACGCACCGATAGCTTTGCTGTTGCAGAACATGATTGGGACTCCGATCATCCGCCTAACTGGGATGAGGTCAGCTGCATCGCTAATGATAAGCATTGGTATACTATGGTGGCCCTGAAGGGACATCGCATGGCATTGCATAAAAGACAGATCAGTGGAATATTCACGACGAAATTGGTGACGAAATTCACGACGTCGCCAATTTCGTCGTGAATTTCGTCGTCAATTTGAATATTCACGACGAAATTGGCGACGAAATTCACGACATCGTGAATTTCGTCGCGAATCATTCACGACGTCGTGAATGATTCGCCAATTTCGTCGTGAATTTGTTTTGCTTACCTGGGCGGTATGCGCGGGTTGAAACCAATTCGCCTGCTGCTAATTCGTCCCCCCACAAAAGGGTCTACATTCATTTAGTCTAATGCAATTCTGTCTATTAACTTTTTGCCTAACAACCATGGTCCAATAACCATTTGGTCCAGTCATCACTTCGTCTTATCACCAGTTCGTCTATGACCATTTCGTCTCATATACATGTATAACTAGTTGGTCTAATATCAATTTTATTTTCCTTAATTTCGCCCAATTAACACTTATAATTCAATTAGACCAAATGGCATGTGGAATAAATGGCAATTGGACCAACTTGGTTATTAGACCAAATGGCAGTTCCATGTGGATAGTGGACGAACTGATGGTAGACCAAATGATAGCAGACGAGTTGGCATTAGACCACTTGAAAATAAATCATTTAAACGACAGAACGATGTCCACTGCTATCCATACGCATAGGCGGATCCAGGAGGGAGGGGGGGCGAGGGGCCCGCCCCCTCCCCCCCTATTGTCGGAGCAAAAAAAGGAAAAAGGGAAGAAAGAAATAAAAAAGAGGGAAAAGAGAAGAGAAAAAAAGAGGAGGAAGACAAGTGAAAAAAATAAGATGAGGGGAAGACATGGAAATAAAAAGAATCTTTCATATCAATATATCAAATTTTCGCTCGCGCTCGCATTGCCTATAGGTGTTCCAGGGGAGGATCCAGCCTATTGGGTTTGTATAGGCCTCCATGCATTGGCATATAATCATTCCATTCATTCCATGTCATCATTTCCAGTAGCAGACTTCCCAGGACCAAAATCCAGTTAAAACCAATTAGAGCAAAACCGATTGAAACCAGTTGGCCAACTGGTTTCAATAGGGAAATTGGAACAACTGGTTCCAATTGAAAACCAGTTGCCAATTGGTTTCAGTTAAAACCAATTGGGCAACTGGAACCAGTTGGCAATTGGTTTCAATTGGTTTTCAATTGGTTCCAATTTCCCTATTGAAACCAATTGAAGGCAACTGGTTTCAATTGGTTCCAGTTGAAACCAATTGGAGGCAACTGGTTTCAACTGGAACCAGTTGAAACCAATTGGTTTCCAACTGGATCCAATTGGAACTTCCAGTTGGAATGAACTTAATTAGTTACAAATTAATTAGCATTTGCACTAACTATTGCTCATGCCAACACAGAAGCAGTGTTATTTGTCTATTAATACCAATGTAAAGGGCATTGATAATTTACAGACTTTCATATGTGTATTATTGTTGGGGAGATCTTCAAATATATGTATTTTTATTTGATGTAATTTGGTAACAGTTAGTGGTGTACTAATTATCTTTTAATCTGTTTTAATTATAATCTATAATATTTATGAACATGGCTTTCACTGCTAAGTATTCTAAACACTTATCTGAAAAAAGTGTGGTACTTCAAATTGAAAAAAATTAAATAGATACATTGTAAATAATGATGAATCTCATAAAACATTAATCTGTGCACACTGGCAGAAATATGCAAATTAACTGGTTTCAATTGGATCCAGTTGGGTAACTGGAAAATTTCCAATTGGAAACCAATTGGAAATCATTTCCAGTTACCCAACTGGATCCAGTTAGGATTTCCAGTTACCCAACTGGTTCCAATTAGAATTCATTTCCAGTTACCCATCTTTCCAGTTAGAAATCATCTCCAGTTATACCCAATTGGTTCCATCTAGGATTTCCAGTTGCCCAACTGGTTCCAGTTAGGATTTCCAGTTGCCCAACTGGTTCCAGTTAGGATTTCCAGTTACCCAACTGGTTCCAGTTAGGATTTCCAGTTGCCCAACTGGTTCCAGTTAGGATTTCCAGTTGCCCAACTGGTTCCAGTTAGGATTTCCAGTTGCCCAACTGGTTCCAGTTAGGATTTCCAGTTACCCAACTGGATCCAGTTAAAAATCATTTCCAGTTGGAAGTCATATCCAGTTACCCAACTGGTTCCAGTTACGATTTCCAGTTGCCCAACTGGTTCCAGTTACGATTTCCAGTTGCCCAACTGGTTTCAATTGGTTTCAACTGGAAATTGTTAAATTCCAGTTAAAACCAATTGAAACCAGTTGAAACCAATTGAAACCAGTTGGAAATCCAACTGGTTTCAATTGGATTTTGGTCCTGGGTCCCTGTGTCAGCACATTCCATCCCCTACCCTATCTAATCTGTTCCCATGGTTACCCCTCACCACCGTGTAGAGAGTTATATAATACCCTGGACCCTGCGTGGTACCACATGTTTCATATGTATGAATAAAGCACTTGTTCCTTGACCATGCAGCAGATAGAGCAGTCATGATTGTGTGTATAGTGTGCTACAGTGTTATAGTAATGAACGCAAAACAGCCTTCGCCAATAGGGGGGGGGGGGGATTATTTTTCAGTCATATTTTCCCCGATCGGCCGCTCGAAGATGATTTTTGGTTTCTGTGAAGAGGGAGACTTCTTAGCTTTATTCTTATAAATCAACATAAATATATGATATCATAATCCTTATTTATATAATGTGAGCGCGATGCGCGAGCTGATTTTTTTTACATTTGTACCTAAAAATGACAATTCTAAGGACTTTGTAACTTAAACAGAATAGGTATATAATAAACAATTGATGTGAGCGCGAGGCGCGATCTAAACACTTTTGACATTTCCACATCAAGAATGGAAATTTTCAATCAATTTTTGTAATCGTAAACAGGATAGCTATGTAACTAAACAATTGATGCAAGCGCGAAGCGCGAGCGTAAAATTTATATAGTGACATGAAAGATTCTTTTTATTGCCATGTCTTCCTTCATATTATTTTATTCATTCGTCTCCTCTTCCTTTTCTCTATTCTCTTTTCCCTCTTTTTTTCTTTCTTTCCTTTTTTTCCTTTTTTGCTCCGCCAATGGAGGGGGGGGGGGCTCGTCCTTTTTGGCTTGCCCCCTCCCCCAGGAAAATATGTTCCGCCGCCACTGGTTGAAACACGCATCGTCTTCATGGCTAACTGCAAAAATTTCTTAAAATGTCCGCTTTAGATCAGGTCAGAGCTTATATATTTAAATTTCTGTTTGCGCTTCTTGCTCGCAGTTATTATCTAAATTTCGTTACATAGGCATCTCGTTTTGAAGATCACAAACATATTGTCCATCATATTAAAAAAAATATATAGCTCGCGCTCGCATTATTCAAAAAGGGTTTACATATTTACTTAATTTGATAAGTATAAAGCTAATTATTGACTGTTAGGACTACCCGTTCAAAGAAACAAACAAAAATCAAATTTAAGCTGCCGATCGAGGAAAATATGGCTGAAAAAATTTGCCCCCCCCCCCATTTGAGGAAAGTTGGATCCGCCGGGAGGGAGGCGGGGGCACTTGCACCCCAAAATGAAATAAAAAACAGGGAAATTAATATTTTCCAAAATGGGAAAGTTCCTTTTTCAAAAATAAATATGCTGTTTTTCGTGTTTTTCTAAATAAAATACTCTTTTTAAAGTATATATACAAGTTAAGTTTTCAAGCTGGAATATTGCAAATTTTCAGCTTGCGCTTCGCACTCTCATACGATTGGTGAATTTTTTTTAGTTAGATGCACATCTGTTTCATGACCGCAGAAATCTGCTCGGATTTTTAAAAACTTATTTTAATTTTTTTATTGAAATACCCTAAAGTTTTAGTTTGTGATTCATGCTCGCAACACCTCACAATAATGCCATTTTAAGAATAATTGATGCAGTCACTGAGATCCTCATTGTAATGAATCTCAATCTGAACAACCTTACAATGTACGGTCCTTATCATGATGACTTCTTCTTTATAATTTAGATTAAACAAGCACCGTGGACAATGCTATATGTAAATTATTACTACAAGAATCGAACAATGTAAAATTATAAAAGATAGGCAAAAGGAAAGTAAACACAATTTTGATGTTTTTGCGTATATTTCATCAATTTTTTATCATGAATAATGTCATACAACATTATTCTCTTATTGTGTTGTTGAAATAATGATTGATATATTTTTTTTTTTTTGCCAATTAGAGGATTTATTTACACCACGGCAACATAACACATTATAAAAATGAAACATACATGTGATGACATGACATTTAAAGAAATCATATCGATACAAAACAATTACATAGTTGTGCAATCATCCATAATCTTACATGGCATATTGAAGACATCAGTGAAAACAAAAGATTTACTGAGTTTCATACGTATTTTGTAATTTCTCTTGGTAAATAAACATATCCTTTTCTGTACCGAGCTTTCATTTCTACTCTACTTTCTATTTCTCTTAAGAATATAAATTTCAAATTGTCTCTCTTTTTTTCCGGATATGTTTCTTGAAACAATGACTTTGTGAATGCACCAAAGTCCAATGGTCAGAAGTAAAACCAAATTTTCGTCTACTTCATGTTTAAATAGAATTTTGTAATTTATTTCTAAATCTTTATGAAATAATTTTTTAGTCAGTTCTTTCAAATATTCAAAAAATTATTTATTCAAATCGCAAGAAATGAAAGCGTGGTGGATATCTTCCTCCGTTCCACAATGCAAACATAGATTGTCATTCACTAAACCCCATTTGTGTAGGTTTCTTCTCACAGGTAATAGGTTATAAAGAAGTTTAAAATTAAATTCGCGTAACTTGCACTCTTGAACTTGATTAAGATTACGTTTAAAAATAACTTCCCAATCGAAATAAGTTCCTATCTTATTTTCCCAGAAAATACTACAAGTATTGGTGTGTATGTGATCGGGACAAAGCAGTTTATATAAGAATTTGCTGCTACATTCACTGATATGTTTTTCTTTATCTCCAATGATCAAACGTGGTATTTGTAAATGTGGAGCTAATTGCTTTGGCTGAGTAAAGGGAGTCGAAATATTCCAGATTTTGGGTATCGATTTCCTTAATTTAGAGTAATCATACATTACATTACATCTTTCTTTTCTAGTTTTAAGCATTAAAGCAATGTTTTCTGTGGAGAGAAAATTTCCATCACAAATTACATGCTTTAGAAAGGTTAGACCACTTTCATGCCATCCTCTAAAAAATAGAGTGTTTTTGTTGAATGTAATATTTTCGTTATACCAAATAATTTGTTTCAGCTTGTTACTTCCCGTTGCATATATTTCCTTTAGAGTAGTACTTGACCTGATTCTCAACCAGGCTTGTAAAATTTGTCCGTAAATAGCGGTACACGATTCTTTCTAACATGTGATACGATATTGTCATTATAATTGCAATTCAATAAAAGAGTGATACTTCCCAGTTGATCAAACCAGTAATGAGTCATATCTTTCCACATTCCTGGGTTCTCATTGAACAATCGGCCAAACCATTTCAATCTAAAACTAAATTCTTGTCTTTGAATATTTACCATTCTTATTCCCCCATCTGAGTAATCATTTGCTAGAGTATCTCTTTTCACTTTTTCTACAACAGAATTCCAAATGAAGTTATACACAATTTTATTTAGTATTTTTAAAAACATCTTAGGGATGCAGTCTACAATGGTGGAATTAATCATTTGGCTGAGAGCCAGTGACTTCAGTACTGTAACTTTACCGAATATAGTTAAATTTCTTTTCTTCCAACTAGAAAGTGTTTTCTCCAATTTATTTAGTTTGTTATCCCATTCGGTGTTAAGCGCTAGATTATTGTCTGAATTAATAAAGTGCCCTAAATATTTTGCAGGTTTTTCGCTCCAATGCAGATTGTAAGGTTTAATATTCCAGCGTTTACTGGTGTCACCTATCCACATCATTACGGTTTTCTCTTTATTGAGTTTAGGGCCTGCAAGTTTACCAAAAGTATTCAATTCCTTTAGAATTTCTTTTAAGGACAACTCATCTTGCACGAAAAATAATGTGTCGTCCGCATATTGTAATAAATTTAATCTAACATTCTAATTATCGATTTGTATAGGTTTGATTGCATGGCTATTCATAATCTTATTTGCCATAAATTCGACTGATAAAACAAATAACAGTGCAGACAAGGGACATCCTTGTCTTATTCCCCTTTCTACTGGAAACCCTTCGGATATCCATCCGTTTACCAGAACTGAACTTGATACATCATGGTATAGTACTTTGATCCAACTTCGGAATGAATTTCCGAAATTATACCTTTTTAAGCACAAATTAAGAAAATCAGTATTAAGAACATCGAATGCTTTAGTAAAATCTACAAGCATTATTGAGCCTGTGGCATTGCAGTTCGATAAATACTGATAAACATCTTTAGTGAGCCGAACATTGCATGCGGCCAAACGGCCTTTAATGTACCCAGTTTGATTTTCATTGATTATGTTACTAATAACTCTCTGCAGACGTGTAGCCAAAACTGCTGCAATTATCTTGTAGTCATTGTTTAGAAGGGTAATTGGCCTCCAATTACTTAAATATTTAATATCTCCTTTTTCTGAATATAAGAGTGATTATACCTTTTCTTTGTGTATTTGACATTGAACCATTTTTGTAACAGTCGTTCAATGCTTTTACAAGTATAGGGCGATTCCACACTAGAACTTCAAAAATATCATAAATTTCAACATGCTTTCAATAAGTCATAAGTAGTGTAATATCTTACTATGATACCTAAATTTTATGAAAATTATGAGTTTTAACCAAAAGTGAAGACAGATATAGTTTTTTGGGGGGAGAACAATGGAATTTAAAATTTCAATAATTTTGCTCATTGAATAGTCAAGTACAAATTCCGCCTGAAACAATTATTTGCAAAGCAAGAGAAGATTGAAAATATTGTAGGTCAATATAATAATATATCATTGATGGTTCCAAATAAATTCTATAACATTTTCATGATCCATAATAGGGGCAGCCGTGATTTTTCCGAACCTATTTTTGGCAATGTCCCGTACGACACATGACAATGCAAAAGTTTTTCCTACTGTTTTATTTTTGATGATGCAATTTCATAAAATCAGTTTCTCTTTGTTTGACCCATGGGTGATCGATTTATCCCATAAGGATCTAATTACTGCCCTTCACTTTTCAATTATTGTCCTATTAAAAGTTGCCCCGTAAGACACACGCTGTGTCGTACGGGACATGTCCCGTACGACATCCCGTAATGCATTTAATTGCAGGATTTGGATTCAGAAACCATAAATAGTAGGCATATTTAAATTCATTTAATTGATTTAACATAAAGTGAACTGAAAAAGTACTTTGCTTATCTCCATAGAACATGAAATAGGTGATTCTAAACATTTCGAATTAGTGATATCACAAATTCTATTTCTTGATATCAAAAAAGGGATTTGTGTGAAAAACATATGTGAATTAGTGATATCACTAATTCGATTTGGTGATATCACTAAATCGAATTAGTGATATCACTAAATCGAATTAGTGATATCAGTAATTCGAATTAGTGATATCAGTAATTCGAATTCGTGATATCACAAAATCACAATATATATCAATACGGCTTGCCATACTACCGTTACTACTTGCCTCATGGTCATCATCAACATCATGTTCATCCCCTTCCTCGCGCTGGCAGATATCCAACAATTTGTTAACACATTCTTTGAGATAACCATGCATTTCGACAGCGAGACCAGCGGCTACTCTTTCGAGGTTTACTTTCACTGCGTCCAACTTTACCCCGGGGGGGGGGGGCACTCAGTATATAACGCATAGTGGGTATGTGCCGCGGAGGGGACCCCCATTTTTACACTCAAATTTCCGTTCCAAGGCATAGCATTTTTGCCTTGTTGAGAAAAAGAACAAAGAAAGCCGCTCCAAGGCATAGCATTTTCTTCTTATCGAGAAAAAAGAAGAGAGAAATCCGCTCCAAAGCTTCGCATATTTTTCGTTACGCCGCTCCGATCGCGTTGAATGAGCTGCAATTTTGGTGAAAAGCGGCCGCAGAGCTCCCCGGCGGAGGCCGCGCTAGCTGCATCATGCACGCATGACCGTTCCGTAGGGATGCATACGCGCTCACACGCTGGCGATCCGTTCCAAGGACCCCCGTTTTCACAAACATTTGTCGTTCCGAAGCCCGTTCCAAGGACCCTCCTTTTTACAATAAGCCCGCTCCAAGGCCCCCGTTTTTTGTCTCGCCCGCGGCACACCCCCACCACTTTTTTGGTCGAGTGCCCCCCCCCCCGGGAACTTTACCTTCGCCAATACACGTTCATCGTTCAAAATCAGTGTTTCCACTTCTCGCAGAGTTCTACTCATTCTTGAGAGTACGCTGTCTGGTACCACATCATCATTGACATTAGCCGCCATATTACTCAAATTTGGAATTGTCCATAAAACATGAAGAGATAATTAATGATGGATTGGCACATGAAGATTGTGGCAACGTGAGTGTAGTTTAGCGAGAGTGTGTAGTAGACGCGATGTCGAAAAAATAATAATAATATTTAAAAACAACAAATTGGCAACATATCACGAAATGAATTACTGATATGTTGCCAATTTTTGCACAATTAGCGTTCATTTTTTTTGTCTAATGTGCCACTCAAAACTAAATTTCAACCATAAAAATTCAAATAAAGTATAAGTTGTTCTTTTTTTTGTAATAAAAAAAACAAACCCCAAAATATCATACGTCAAAAGAGAATACTGAATGATTACATAGAAATTGGCAACATATCCTTAATTACATTCTTGATATGTTGCCAATCGATTTAAACGAATAAAGTGCCAAAAAAAAATCAGAACTGAATTATTGCACTAATGTAAAGGTTTAGATCACAGGTTATTTTTTGCATCAATGTAATAAATACCAAGTGAATTAAAACGCTAAACTAGCGATAGAAACATAGCTGAATTTGAGCACTAAAGTAAAGCTCAAATACCACGTGAATTCTAGCACTAAAGTAAAGCTCAAAATACCACGTGAATTCTAGCACTAAAGTAAAGCTCAAAATACCACGTGAATTCTAGCACTAAAGTAAAGCTCAAAATACCACGTGAATTCTAGCACTAAAGTAAAGCTCAAAATACCACGTGAATTCTAGCACTAAAGTAAAGCTCAAAATACCACGTGAATTCTAGCACTGAGGTAAAGCTCGAAATCAAAGCGATATCTTTCACATCATGAGTGCTAAATTTCTTTTGTCATTTTGTGATATCACTAATTCGAATTAGTGATATTATCACTAAATCAAATTAGTGATATCAATAATTCGAATTAGTGATATCACTAATTCGAATTTTTGATATCACAAATTCATTTAGTGATATCACAAATTCGAATTTGTGATATCACTAATTCGATTTAGTGATATCACTAATTCGATTTAATGATATCACAAATTCTATTTCTTGATATCAAAAAAGGGATTTGTGTAAAAAACATATGGGAATTAGTGATTTCACTAATTCGATTTGGTGATATCACTAAATCGATTTAGTGATATCACTAAATCGAATTAGTGATATTAGTAATTCGAATTAGTGATATCAGTAATTCGAATTCGTGATATCACAAAATCACAATATATATCAATACGGCTTGCCATACGTACGACACAAAAGTGTCCTGTACGACACACAATTGTCCCGTACGACACATTATTTTGTTTATGATATACTGACAGAAATATTCACCTATTCACCATAGCGGTTTCTAACCTAATGAATGTCTTAGTTTGATAGGATTATCATTACCATCAGCCAAATAATGTGATTGAAGAAGTCAAAGTGGCATAAAGTAAGAAAGTTTGGCTTCAATTTAGAGATGTCCCATACGACACATTTTGAATGTCCCGTACGCCACAATGTTCTCGAAAATTATAATTTGCTTGATTTATTCATGAATGTTTATTTTGCTTTCTTTTATAAATGTGTTTGTTCTTGGGTAATTGAGTGTCAAATTGAGTTCAGATTCTATGAAATTTATCTGCCCAACTCACTTTTGAGTACAAACTTGAGGTTTCTAAAAAAGCCACTTTTTCTGCGTCCGTACGACACATTACTATTTTTAATCTGTATTATACAGAATGTGAATTCAAGTCATGTTAAGTCTTGGTTTTTCTTACACTCTGGTAGTAGTTGATGACCACCTATAGTTACTGGAATATTTTTTGTTTTTTCTTGTCAAAAACTGTCAAATGTTCTCTAAATGTCCCGTAGGACACGTATGGAATCACCCTATATCTTTTACTTGTTCCCAGAACAACTGAAGTCTTTTGCCAAATAACAAAGAAATGTCGTTTATAATATACATTTGCCCTTTTCTCGGAATACTTATAATTCAGTAATTCTTGTGGCATTAACATTACACGTATAAAGATATTAACAGCAATAAGCAAAATTTCCATCAGATTTCCTTTTAAGCAGGTTTTTACATTCAGCTTCCATATATTATTTGTAATACTGTTTAGTTGCATAACACAATTCTCCATTGATTGACTAAACATAGTTACCAATGTAGTGTTAGGTTTATGATCATATTTCATTTCTTTTTTGGTTGTCTTTTCTGTGCTTTTTGTTTTCGCCTTGTGTTCACTTGATTTTTTGCTTCTCGGTTTGCTGGTGTTATTTCAGGCGATTCTGCTGAAAGCTCAGAATATTCTTGCAAGCTTTCGGAATTGTCGTCGTTTTCTGACTCTGCTGTCGAGTAGTCGTCATACGAATGACATTCATCGTGCTCGTTGCTGGTTGGTCGTTCCATATTGTGTTGTGATTGTGGCACTTTGGAAGAGTGAATTTGGTAATTTTCGATTGTGATTTCACTGCTTCTTTAGGTGAGTCGGCTCTCGGTAGTGTCGTGGATTTATCACGTGATTGCATCTTACCCCGCGATGTACGAGTGCGCATGTCCGTTGGGTTATTGTTATCCTCGGACTCATCTCTCGCACAGCGAATGAATTGAGCGATCTCCGATTGTTCTGTCGTCATGGTGGTTAGGGTCTCGTTGCTAGGACTCGGGACTCCCTGTGCGGGCATGGCACCTTGACTTCGCTTAAGCCCGGCTCACACCTCTGCGTTTTTAGCTGCGTATTGCTGCGATAGCCGAACGCAGCCTAAACGCAGCCTTAAGCAGCACGACGCATCAAAACTTTCGGCAGCCCTCACACTGTTGCGTATGGAGCTCGTTATAGCTCGTACATTTTTCGAAAAATGACCGCTTACGGTCGCTTTAGGTTGCGTTTTACCTCGCTCTAGCTCGCTTTTGCTCGTAGCAGTACGATGCAATACGAAGTTTGCTCGCCACGTTGCGTGTTTATCTCGTTAGCCACTCGTTTGTTGCTCGCTAGCCGCTCGCCCTACCTCGTCTCGCCTCGACTCACTGCTCATTCACTCGCTTTATCTCGACTGCTGCTCGTTCCGCGGCGTAACAGTTCGCTCTGCTGCGTACACGTGTGGTCGTATATTGCAGCGGTGATGATCATTTTGTGGTACTAGTCATAATCTTTTGACGAATCTACAGGCAAACATCGCTTTGTGAACTATGACTTCTCTGCAAAGCTCTTCTATACAAAAAATTAAGCTTTTGCTTCAGCTGGAAGAGGAAGAGACCACTGACGATTATGCGCAAGGGGAATTGCTGCTTGAGTTGCACTGACGAAGTCGTATCCGGCCTCGAAGTTGTTGGATTCGGTCTTGGATCTGCAGGAGGAATGAGCAGGGCCATTTCAACCAGCTGATGAGGGAACTAGAAGCTGAAGACCAAGAAGCATTCGCAAACTATTTGAGAATAAGTCCTGCAATGTTCAGTGAGTTAGAACAAAGACTCCATGGGAGACTGGAGAAGCAGGACACCTTCTTCAGGGAAGCTCTTTCACCTGCACTAAAGCTAGCCGTCACCCTTAGACACTTGGCCACTGGGGACAGTTACAAAACGCTCATGTATAGTTTCAGGGTAGCCGATAACACAATTTTACTCATAGTCCGTGCCATCATCGAGGAGTTCTCAGACGAGCTTGTTAGGTGCCCCACCAGTCCTCAAGAATGGAAAACGGATGCACAGGGCTTCGAAGATCGGTGGAACGCTCCTCACACCATTGGAGCCTTGGACGGCAAACATATTGCCATCCGATGTCCCGCTGATAGTGGCTCCATCTTTTACAACTACAAGGGCTTTTATTCGCTAGTTATGATGGCCTTAGTTGATGCCCAGTACCAGAGGCGTCGATTATGGGGGGGGGGGCGATCGCCCCACCAATGAAAATATTGGGGGGGGGGCAAACCTATCATTTTGCCCCCTAATAATTCCGCATGTGCTAAAAATAAAATAGGATTGTAATGTTACACAGAAATCAGCAAGCGAGATTGAGATACACAACTCGTTCTTTGTCTAAAATCGTGCTCAAAATGTCCACTTTTCAGATTGGAATATCAAAAAATTTCAGCTCGCGCTTCGCGCCTGCATCATTTTTGTAACAAAAACCCATACTTTCCATGATTGAATAGGTGAATATGGTCCCGTTTTCAGTTCTAAACATCAAAAGAAGTCCCACTTCGATTTGCAATAATTTTTTGTTGGATATATAATAATAATAATAACATTTGTAGGGCGCTTTATACTGGTGTTTCAAAGCGCACAGGTTGGCAGATTATAATAGTATACAGTCAATCGGTGAAAAAAAAATTACGAGAAAAGATGAGCTTTAAGAGACGATTTGAAATTTTCTACGGAGGGAGCATTTTGCATATGAATTGGGAGTTTATTCCATAGGGTGGGAGCAATAACAGAAAATGCACGATCACCATACCGGGTCTTAGTGCGAGGGCCATGAACTAAATTATTGGAATATGATGAACTTAAGGATCTGACAGAGGAGGAAGAACGAAGGGAAATAAGGTCTTGGAGATATTTGGGTGACATATTATGGGTAATTTTGTATACAATGAGTAGAATTTTGAACGTTATGCGAGAGTGAACCGGAAGCCAATGAAGTGATCGGAGAATAGGGGTGATGTGTTCGTGTTTCTTGCTCAAGGTTACCATTCTCGCTGCAGTGTTGGGATTCGCTGGAGGGGAGAGATGGAAGAAATTGGGAGGCCGGCAAAGAGGGAGTTGCAGTAGTCTAGATGGGATGAGACGAAGGCATGAATGAGTTTTTCAGTAGAGGCTTGGTCGAGTAGTCGCCTGACCTTACCAATCCTAAATAAACCCCATGATGCTGATTTGCAGATGTTCCTGATATGTGGCTGGAGGGTAAGGTGCTTGTCTAAAGTGACACCAAGGTCTTTGACAGAGTCAGACATCTTAAGTATGCCCTCTCCCATATTGAAGTCTGGCAGAGGCTCCGTAGCTCTAAATTGCGAAGATAGATGTACCAGTTCTGATTTGGCTTCGTTGAGACGGAGTCTGTTCTTCGCTGACCAGACCTTGATGTCCTTGAGGCAGTCACTCAGTAGATTAACAGCATATGTCTTCTGGTCGGATGCCATGGATACGTAGATTTGCGTGTCATCTGCATACATGGCATAACTCACACCCCGATGGTTAGTGATAATTTTTGCGAGAGGACCAGTGTACAGAAGAAATAGGAGAGGGCCCACAACAGAACCTTGGGGGACTCCGCAGCTCAAAGCGAAAGGTGCTGAGAAAGTTCCATTGATAATCACCCGCTGAGTACGATCTTGCAGGTATGACTCAATCCAATTTAGAGCCGTTCCGGTAATGGAGTAGTCATGTGCAAGACGCTGGAGCAACACTGAGTGGTCTAAAGTTTCAAACGCCGCAGAATAGTCCAGTAGAAGGAGTGCAGCTTCGTTACCCTTGTCGACGGTAAGCAGTAGATCGTTGAGTACTTTCAAGAGAGCCGTTTCTGTTGAATGAAAGTTGCGATATGCTGACTGCTTCTCAGGAAGCAAATGATGACTGTCCACATAGCACATGAGCTGGGATGCGACGATTCTCTCCAAAACCTTGCTAACAAATGGCAGGTTGGCAATAGGGCGATAATTGCCAAAGTCATTCGGATCAAGGTTGGGCTTTTTCAACAGAGGAAGAACTAGTGATGATTTGAATGATTCAGGGACAACACCTGTTGTGAGTGATGAATTGATAATGTTTATGAGAAGCGGAAGAAGTTCATCAATACAGTCTTTGAGCAACCACGTTGGAAGAGGATCAAGACTGCAGAACTTCGGTGGTAATGACTTGATGAGATGGCGAAGTTGAACTTCAGTCACTGGAGTAAACTCACTCAGTTTGCAATTCAAAGAGCACACAGGATGTTGTTGATCACTAGGAACGTCAGGTGCAAAAGAGGACACAATGTCACTGATCCTCTTGCTAAAGAATTCACTGAATTTGTTGGCGAGATCAGAAGCAGATGAGTGTTCAGGATAAATGGAGGACTGAGAGGGGGTGGAGAGTTTCTGTACAATACTGAATAGCTGTTTGGAGTCGGCGTTAGCGATTTCAGACCTAAAGTATTTTGATTTGGCATCAGTGATGAGATTGTAGTAAGTTTCGCATTCTTGACGATATAATGTCTTATCAACCTGCAGGCCAGACTTCATCATTCGACGTTCTGCGCGTCGCCTCAGTCGCCGTGCCTCCCTAATTTCAGCAGAGAACCAGGGAGCCTTTGGTCTAACTGTAACAGTCACAGTCTGCAGAGGGGCATGCTTGTCCATCAGTTTACCAAGACAGTCGTTAGACAGAGAAGCTGCCTCAGATGGGCAAGAGGGAAATTGAGAGGAATCTAAGACATCTTTAACATCCAGACTAAAAGATGTAGGGTCAATGTAAGAAAGTTTCCTGAAAGTCACTTTCTTCTTGGGGTTTTGGGGCCCTTTGAGATTAATAGTACATAAAATAGCAGAGTGATCAGATGGCAGAGATGGTAAAATGCTATGCTGGGAGATAATATCTTCGGAATTTCTACTAAGGACAAGGTCGAGTGTATGACCAGCCTTGTGTGTAGGCCCGTTGATGTGTTGTTTGAATCCAAGGGCTTCCACTCCATTAAGAAAAGATCTAGCAAAATTGTCTGAAGAATCATCCACGTGAATATTAAAGTCACTAAGAAGAATAGGAGGATGAGAATCCACAGCAGCATTTTCCAGAAGAGTGAGAAACTCTTCAAGAAAATCACCACTCGAAAAACTGTGCCGGGAGGATTGGGGTGGGCGGTAAATGCAACACAGTTTAACAGGAGATGATGGGGTAAGATGGACGGTTAGATCCAAAAATTCAAATGAGGAACAATTGAAGGTTTCATTTACAACACAGCGTGCTGTGGACCTGATACATATTTCTTGTTCTTTATTAAAAAACGTCCATTAAATTTAATTTTTTTTTTCAGATCGAAATATCAAAATTTTCAGCTCGCGCTTCGCGCTCGCATTAATCTGCTGGTGAGATATATATGTATATATATGTGTGTGTGTGTTTGTGTGTATATGTACACATATATATGCATATGTGTGTGTTTGTGTGATCGAGCGCCTTTGGAAAATTGATTCATGATTTTGCCCTCCCCCCCAATCTGAAAAATGGATCGACGCCCCTGCCCAGTACAGGTTCCTGTGGATCGATGTGGGAGCTGAGGGATCTACGTCAGATGCGCAGCTTTTTAACTCTTGCGAACTAAGGCAACGCCTAGAATCGGACACCCTTGGAGTACCCCCTCCAGAGCCCCTGCCAAATGACGACGAGAACACCCCTTACTACATCGTGGCAGACGAGGCATTCCCGTTGAGAACATGGCTGATGAAGCCACATGCTAGAACAGCTATGGCTAGAGAAGAGAGAGTTTTTAACTACAGGCTCTCTCGGGCTAGGAGAGTGGTCGAGAATGCTTTCGGAATTCTCGCCAATCGATTCCAGTGCCTGCTTTCCACTCTCCGCAAAACCCCTGCGACTGTCAGATTAATCGTTCAAGCATGTGTATGCCTCCACAACCTGATGAGATCTCGATACCCATCCATTCAAAATCCAACCCTTGACATGGAGGATGCCGAGCACAACCTAGTGCCCGGTTCATGGAGAGGAGAGCAAACACTGGCTGACATAAGACAACCAACTAGAGGTCGCCCGATCACCCAGGCAGCTCAGGCCCAAAGGAATTACATCAAGGCCTACTACAACAGCCCTGCTGGTTCTGTTCCCTGGCAGGAGTCAAAGATTTGAATGAGTCAGCTATTGCCACTCCTGGTGACTCCGGAGCAGGAATGGGGGACAGGCCTCGGGTTGCTGAAGCCTTTGTCATGGATTTTCTAATTTTCGGCATCTTTCTCTCCTGGCCTACGAACTAACTGAATAATAATTCATGAGTGAGGGTTCTCTGTCAAAGGCAGATATCCGCAGTGCTGGTTAGCCAAAGCGAGCAGGAACGAGCTAAAATGAGCAGGAACGAGGTAAAACGAGCGAAAGACGAGCTAGACTCGCAGTTAAGATCCAAGACGAACGCAGTGCACCGAGCTACATCCGTAACGGTCCTTGTTGTTGCGAACAGCGTGCGAGGTATAGCGCAACGAGATACGCGTTGATGCGAGCTAAAGCGAGGTAAGTCGAGGTAAATCGAGCCGGTAACGCAGCTTTAGGCAGTGAAACGCAGCTCAAAGTAGCGCTGCGTTGGCCTGCGTTAAGCTGCTCGCTGTTGCTCGTCCTTGCTCGCATCAGCTGGTTGCCACTCGTCTTTGCTTGTATGGATTTTTCTCTTGCGTTCAGTTGCGGAAGTTTGAAAAAAATTCAAACAAGCGAGCTAGAACGCAATGCCTCTACGTTGGTCTGCGTATTGACCTCGTATTAGCTCGTTTAATCGCGTTGTGTTGCGTTTATCTGCGTTCGGGCAATACGCAGCTGAACGCAAACTAAAAACGCAAAGGTGTGAGCCGGGCTTTAGTCGCGTCGCGTCGCTGTATTGACGGGTCTCGTTTGGCTTCTCATCGTGCCTCTGGGGACCGTTTCATCAACATTTTTGTCCGACAAGTTGTCAGATCTGACATCTTTCCTTGATTCTGATTGGTTGAGAGGCATTGTTACTACAGTAACTGTCGGAGAAAATGGGACTTGTCGGATAAAACGTCCGACAAGTCCTTTCATGAAACGTTCCCCTGGTGTCGGGGTAGAGGGGCATCACTGGTGCCGCATGCATTCGTAATTCCGAAGCTTCGTAATTCCGAAGGTTCGGTTATTCCGAAGGTTCGTATTTCCGAAGGTACGTAATTCCGAAGGTTCGTAATTCCGAAGGTTCGTCAATCCGAAAACGAAATAAGGTTCGTAATTCCGAAGGTTCGTTAATCCGAAAACGAAATAAGGTTCGTAATTCCGAAGGTTCGTTAATCCGAAAACAAAATAAGGTTCGTAATTCCGAAGGTTCGTTAATCCGAAAACGAAATAAGGTTCGTTAATCCGAAAATTAAATAAGGTACGTATTTCCGAAAATGAAAATAATTCATTTTGGTAACAAAAACGATGTTGTCATTACAAGATTACACGATATTATGCAATGATAGTAATAACGATCGATGATACATGCGTGTGTTGGGGCCAAAGCATGTATTTCATTAAGAATATAGGCGCCCTGATCAAGCATAGGCTAATTTCGATTTTATCTGAGCAATTGCTGCCTATAAGCAAATGGTTTAATTAAAGATGCAGGGGATCAAGTGTGTTGGAAGCGTGCGAGCAACCTCTAGATAATAGGATTTGTATTGGAGGGGATGTCATTTTTAATAACAGCTTCTGCTGGTAATAAAAATGAAAATAATACTAATAATGATCCTTGTGAGATGTTGAAAGCGAATCGCAAGCTCAAACTAGTAGACATTTCATGTAACAAGACGTGAAGTGAGCATTCGGAGCATTTTTTGTAATCGTCAGAAAGATGTGTATCTTTCTAAAGAATTAATGCGAGGGCGAGCTGTAATTTGTTTATATACTGACCTGGGGCCCGTTGCATGAAACTTCTTACCTGAGAAAACTCAGGTTGTTTTTACAGGAGTTTTTGCCCTGTGCTAAAGTCAATGGCGGAAATCAGACTAACCTTAGTTTTCATTTTTTACCAGAGTTTTCTCAGGTAAAAAGTTTTATGCAACAGGCTTCAGAAAGTAATCTTTTAAGGACTGCATTTAGTGACTCATGAATAGAATATATATCTCACGAACTAAATAATGAGAGCGCGAACCGCAAGCTTAAAATTTGTGATATTCCAACCTGAAAAGTGGACATTTTATACTTCTTTTTTCTAACCAGGAATAGAATAAGTTCCTTAATACTTGATGCGAGCGAGAAACGTGAGCCAAATTTTTCTGATTTTCCAACCTGAAAACTGGAAATTCTAAGCATTCTTGTAAAAAAATAATAATAGCTGGGAGAATAGTTTTCAGAACTGAAGTGGCTTCCCTGGGTAAATAATATCTATATCAATATCATTCTAGGCCCACATGAAATTTCCAAAAGTTTGAGCACGTGATTCGCTCGCAACATCTCACAAAGATGCCCTTTTAACAGTAATTGACCAAAAAGGTGAATTTTACAACTTCAGATTTGACTTTTTCCCCCAAACCGCTTGCTCTCTACGCTCGCAGAAATGAAACGTAAATATATAACTTTAGTGATCACTTAAAAATTGTGCTCAATTTAGTTACTACAAAACACACAACCTCTTTACACAGATGATAATCTAATGGTGAAAATATCCGTTTGCACCAAATTGCCCCTATTGGCCCCCTTTTTTGCTTTGCCCCCCCCAAAAAAAAATACGTTCCGCCGCCATTGGTTAAAACACGCATCGTCTTCATGGCTAACTGCAAAAATTTCTTAAAATGTCCCCTTTAGATCAGGTCAGAGCTTATATATTTAAAAATTCTGTTCGCGCTTCTTACTAGCAGTTATTGTCTAAATTTAGTTACATAGGCATCTCGCTTTGAAGATCACAAACATATTACCCATCATATTAACAAAAATGTATAGCTCGCGCTCGCATTATTTAAAAAGGGTTTATCATCTTATTACATATTTACTTGATTTTATAAGGATAAAGCTAATTATTGACTGTTAGGACTACCCTTTCAAAGAAACAAACAAAAATCAACTTTAAACTGCTGATCAAGGAAAATATGGCTAAAAAAAAATTGCCCCCTGTTACACCCACAAATGTAATAATCGCCCACAAATGTAATAACGCCCACAAATGTAATAACACTTTACCCACAAATGTAATAACGCCCACAAATGTAATAACACTTTACCCACAAATGTAATAATTTTTGATCGCCCACAAATGTAGTAACACTTTACCCACAAATGTAATAACGCCCACAAATGTAATAACACTTTACCCACAAATGTAATAATGCACTTTACCCACAAATGTAGTAATGACTTTACCTAAAAATGTAATAAATTTGAAGTGATTTTTGGCGAATTCGTTCTAAACTAATATCCTATAGTAATGCGTTCATATAGCACAAAAGTTCAAAGTCTTTTTTCCAGACCCGGTTAATGAAATATTACAGTACAAGTCCAAGTCTTTTTCCAGACCCGGTTTTTCAAAATTATAATATACGTCCAAAGTCTTTTTACCAGACCCGGTTGTTTCAAAATTATAATATACGTCCAAAGTCTTTTTTCCAGACCCGGTTAATTCAAAAATTATAATGCAAGTCCAAAGTCTTTTTTCAGACCCGGTCGTTAGTTATAGTTATAATATACGTCGGTGAGGGGTAAAGACAACACTCTAATCCCAAGCATTTTAAGTGGGTTTAATTTTGAAGATTGGTCTCAGCTGTCATTTTTTTTTCAATATTTTTTTATCTTTTAAATAACCGGGTCCAGACGAAAGACTAAGCATAATACTCGTGTTATTCCACAAGAATAAGAATATGAGTCTTTTGTTTTTAGGATTGTTTAAATCATTTTTAAATCACCGGGTCTGGAATAAAGACAACGCTCTAAACGTGTGCTTTTCTACATGCATGGTCTTAATTTGGAGGATTGTTGGTTCTTAGATTCGTTGTTGGGGGTTGAGTTTTATTGATTTTTTTATTCCTGAAATGATTGTTTCTGGAGGAAAGTCGATCTTCGACAATCGGTCTTCATGTTGTTCCACAGTAATTAGATTATTGGGTATTCGTTTTAGAATATTTGTAAAAACTATTTTATTTTTCAAATAGTAACCAAGTCTGGAGAAAGGATGTCTGCTTTAACCACGCGTTATTACAATGTTTTGTAGGGGTAGTAGTATTATTTAAAAAAAGACATATTTTTACTGGGTGAAACTTTGGAAATTTGGTCTTAGATTCGAAGTTTTTCAGTTACTTTTTTTTTAATAGCCGGGTCTGGAGGAAAGAGTATGTTTTAAAACTCATGTTATTCCACGAGAATAAGAATATAAGGTCTTATGTTACAAGATTTTTTTTCCTGACTGTTTTAGGTCTGGAATAAAGACAACACTCTAAAGCTCTTTTAAAACAGGTTCTTAGGTTGAAGGTTTGTTTGGTCTTAAACTTTGATTTTTTTTCTAATTCTTACTATTAGCGTTCTTTAAAGAAAAAAATGGTCGGGCTGAAAGACTACGCTATATATCCAGAATTAATAAGATTATGGGGTCTTTATACTGTTTTTAAACTGTTATTCATAGTGTTTAAATAACAGGTAACCGGGTCTGGAGAAAAGACTACGCTTGATTCTCAATTTACTCTTAGTGCATATATTCACAATATACACCGTATAAGTTGAAACAACAACAAAAACATTAATTCTACCAGTTTTTAATTAACTGGGTATGGAGAAAAGACTAAGCTCGATTCCCATTTTTTCCACAGGAATATTATTATCGTATCTTAGTTTGAACTTATATTATAAATTTTGAAATAACTGGGTCAGGAAAAAGACTTTGGACTTATTAAAATTCTTGAAACAACCGGGTCTGGAAAAAAGACTTTGGATTTATATTATAATTTTTGAAACAACCGGGTCTGGAAAAAAGACTGGACTTATATCACAATTTTTTTAAACAACCGGGTCTGGAAAAAAAGACTTTATATTTTATATTAAAATTTTTGAAACAACCGGGTCTGGAAGAAAGACTTTGGACTTGTACTTTGATGTTTTATTAACCCGGTCTTAAAAAAGACTGCACTTTTGTGCTATATGAACGCTTTACTATAGGATTTCAGTTTAGAACGGATTCGCCAAAAATCCCTTCAAATTTATTACATTTGTGGGTAAAGTCATTATTACATTTGTGGGTAAAGTCATTATTACATTTGTGGGCGATCAAAAATTATTACATTTGTGGGTAAAGTGTTATTACATTTGTGGGCGTTATTACATTTGTGGGTAAAGTGTTATTACATTTGTGGGCGTTATTACATTTGTGGGCGTTATTACATTTGTGGGTGCAACACCCACCCCCCCCCTCTATTTGACGAAAGTTGGATCCGCCGGGAGGGAGGCAGGAGGCATCAAAAATGAAATAAAAAACAGGGGAATTAATATTTTCCAAAATGGGAAAGTTCCTTTTTCAAAAATAAATATGCCGTTTTTCATGTTTTTTTCGAAATAAAATACTCTTTTTAAATATACAAGTTAAATTAAGTTTTCAGGCTGGAATATTGAAAATTTTCAGCTTGCGCTTCGCACTCTCATTCGATTGGTGAAATATGCATCCTAAAAAGGTCACTAAATGCTTTCTTTAACAGGTTCCTTTTCTGGTCAGTATGTTTAAGCTCGCGTTTTGCGCTCGTGTTAATTCTTTAGTTAGATGCACATCTTTTTAATGACAGCAGAAATCTGCTCGGATTTTTAAAAACTAATTTTCATTTTTTATTGAAATAACCTTAAGTTTTAGCTTGTGATTCACGCTCGCAACACCTCGCAATAATGCCATTTAAAGAATAATTGACCAAAAAAAACGTTATACAACTTGAATTTGTTTTACCAAGCCGCTCGCTCATTATACTCTCTCCCGAAAAATAAAGCCTAAATATACATTTTGCCATAATAAGAAGTCACTTCAAAAAAGTTTTTCTCTACTTAAATCAAACACACAATGACTTCAAGCAGATGATAATCTTAAGGTGAAAATATCACCAAAGTGCCCATTTTGACGTATGAGTTTCATTTTTTGGCTTTACCCCCAACGAAAATTCGTTCGGCCGCCCTTGCCTTCCCATCCTCATAATAATTGAACGGCAAAAGTGTCCCCCGCCCCCCTCCCCTTGCCTCTGCTTTCCCGGTTTTCATTTTTCGGATTAACGAACCTTATTTTGTTTTCGGATTAACGAACCTTATTTTGTTTTCGGATTAACGAACCTTATTTAGTTTTCGGATTAACGAACCTTCGGAAAAACGAACCTTATTTCGTTTTCGGATTAACGAACCTTCGGAAAAACGAACCTTATTTCGTTTTCGGATCAACGAACCTTCGGAACAACGAACCTTTTTTCGTTTTCGGATTAACGAACCTTCGGAACAACGAACCTTATTTCGTTTTCGGATTATCGAACCTTCGGAATAACGAATCGTCGGAATTACGCCACAAATGTTCGGATTAACGAACCCTTTTTCGTTTTCGGATTAACGAACATCGAGGTATAGGCAATTTACGTGTTTCGGAATTACGAACCTTCGGAATGAAGAACCTTCGGAATTACGAAGCTTCGGAATTACGAAGTGTAACCCACTGGTGCTCTGGAGTGGAGGAAAATCCTCCCTGCATTCACGAGCAATGTGACCTGATTTGTTGCATTGTTTGCAGGTCACATCCTTGGTACAATGGGATCGGTGATGTCCGGCTTCGAGACAGTTCGAGCAGGTCACTGTTGAGGCATTGATCGAATCTTGTCCAGAGTGATACACTCTTCCTCTTAAGAGGCCAAACATGATGTGTCTAGGTAAGGAGTGTGTAGGTTTCTCGATGTAGACTACACGATCTCCTGTCAAACAGTCCGTCAGTCTGCCATGAATTCGTAGTCGCTGTAGCGAGACTTTTCCTACAACTTTGCACTACACTTTCTCTAGTTCATCTGTTATTAAGGTACCACTTGCTGATAGCGGTACGTCTTTCCCGAGAAGGCGAAGTGTATCTTCACCTTGGCTAACGAAAGGGTTAGTGTCAAATACAGCCACAATTGCATTATTCAAGTTCAGACCATTGGTAATGAGATTGATTCGAGAGTTTTGACCTAACAGGTAAATTCGCCACAATTCTCCGATTTTCTGAATTCCTGTGATTTCGTTTCTCGAAACTACTCGCGAGAGTGCTTTGTACATAAGTTCATTACCAAAGTTTTTATCATTTTCTTGTGGGTTGTCGCGATGCCTTATGAAGACAGGCTTGCATGACGATCTGCTCCGTTCCCAGTGGCGTAACTACGGGGGGGGCATGGGGGGCACTTGCGCCCCCCCCCCCTCCCCAATCGGCTGGCCAAAAAAACGGGGAAAAGGAGAAAAAGAGGGAAAAGGAAAAAAAACGTAGTGGGGAAAAGAAGAAATTGTTGTTTATTATAGTGTTATGTTATACAGTGCGTCCCAGAAAAAACGAAACCGAGATTTAGCGATCATTTATCATAACTTAATCATAAATAAAATAGACAAATGACCTACCAATTTAAAGCTTAGAATCTCTTTCATCTGATATTACTTAAATTATTTCTCATTCACACATGAGTGAGCAAATACAATTTGAAGAAAGGATATCAAAAACTCATTTAGCGGGAGTTATATGGGTTTCAAAAAGAAAACCACAATTTTGAAGAGTTCAATATCTCTTCTTTAATTTGATACCTAAATTACAGAAAATGGTCAAAAAATAACAAAGTTCCGGTCATTTAAAATAAGGCTTGAATTTCAATAATTTCATAAAAAGAAGAGGTTCTCCAGGCTGGCTTTCAAATTCACTCGACACTCTGTTTTGTTGACGATCAGCCAAGCATTAGATCTTTTGTTCACCATGCGAAAGCTTCTGTGGGAAACCGGTAAAAACACGTTTATCTCATGAAATTATGGAAATACAAGCCTTATTTCAAATGACCAGAACTTTTTTTATTTCTTGACCATTTTCTGTAATTCAGGTACCAAATTAAAGAGCAGATATTGAAAATTTCGGAAATGTGGTTTTCTTTTGAAACCCAGATACCCCCGCCAAATGAGTTTTTGGTATCCTTTCTTCAAATTGTTTTTTCACTCATGCGTAAATAAGAAATAACCTAAGTAATATCAGATGAAAGAGAAGATTCTAAGCTTTAAATTGGTAGGTTATTTGTCTATTATTATTATGACTAAGTTATGATAAATGATCGCTAAATCTCGGTTTCGTTTATTCTGGGACGCACTTATAACACAAGAAGCATTTTTTCATAACTTTAAGAAACATTTGCTTAATTGTGTCTTCATTGTTCCTGGTGCTCGCATAGACTGTTTAACGAGATATATAAACCTGCTGTTCTAAAGCCTCCCGTTTTCAAATCAATATACAACAAAATAATATATTTCCTCCCAATTAGAGTTATTATTGTTTTAAGTAGTGATATATTCTTTTTCATGACTACTGAAAGCTGTTGCCCTATTTTAAGGTCTTAAAATAAAACATTTCCTTCCGTGCTAACGGTGGTATTAGTGGATTGGTGAGATTTCTGCTCTTCATGAACTCCTAAAATCAGTCCTTAAAATGTCAATTTTTCTGATCTGAATATAAAAAAAAATTAGCTCGTGCTTCGCGCTCGCATCATTTGGTTAGTGAAATACGTGGGTTCTTAGTGAATTCCTACTAAGAATCATTAGAATGCTCCTCCTCGTGTCTAAATTTCCTAGATTTTCAGCTCGCGCTTCGCGCTCGCAGTATTTCATTAGTGAGATGCGTATGATAATCATGATTACAATGACCTCAAAAAGTGCTCCATGTGTTTAAATGTAATTCTAACAAACTCAGCAAGCGCTTGGCACTCGCATTAGATGACTATGGTGAGATATATACTCTGACTTAATGAATTCCTAACTATAGTCCTTAAAATATCCATGTTTGGGGTCAATATATAAAAAAATTTCAGCTAGCGCTTCGCGCTCGCATCATTTGGTTAGTCAAATACGTAGGGTCTTAGAGAATTCCTACAAACAACCCTTAGAATGCCCCTCTTCAGGTCTATATTTCCTAAATTTTCAGCTCGCATTTTTGCGCTTGCAGTATTTGATTGATAAGATGCGTATGATAATCATGATTACATGACTACAAAAGGTACTTCATGGCTGTATTTACATGTAATTCTAACAAAATCAGCAAAGGATGGCGCTAGCATTAGATGAATATGGTGAGATATTTATACTATTAATGGATTCTAAAATATAATCCTTAATATTTCCTGGTTTAGGGTCAGTATATACACAGATTTTAGCTCGCGCTTCGCTCTCGCATTGTTTGTTTAGCGAGACAGTTAAGTATCATGATTACAAAACAATTTGCTTATGATGTCCATTTTTAGCCCTCAATATCAAAAATTTTCATCTCGCGCTTCGCGCTCGCATTATTTAATAAGTGAGATACATATCCGTTTAATGGCACTGCATGTCGTTAAGATATCTCTATTAGGTCAGAATACATGACAACTGAGCGCACTTCGCGCGCTCCCTAAGTGACCCGAAATTTTTGCTGGTGCCCCCCCCCCCAATGCCGTGACCCACGGTACGCCACTGTCCGTTCCTGTGCTGTGACGTAATCAGTTTTCTCAGAATACGTGTCACGTACGGCGTCTCTAGCCGCCATATTCAAAGTACAAATGAGCAAAAGTTATAAATGTTACTGACGAGTTAATCTTCGATAATATTTCTAAAATCTTTCACATACCTCGACTATAGTTGTCCAAAAATCATATATTCCAAAATTAATCAAGTTCCAGAATATATCCAAAAGGACGGTTTTTCCTTGCTGCTATGTTGGTCGTGACCGAACAAGACAAGAAGAAAATAGTGCCCCCCTGGAATTCAAATACCCTCGGTATTATGTTTTTCATTACAGATCGAGCATACTGATCTTAAACAAATAGGAGTAATGCCGAAAATTTGTTAAACAAATTATAATTTCCTCCTATAAAAGCCTCCTAATTTACTATCTATTGTCCACGGCGGACGGCATTTGAATAGTAATGAGTCAGAAAGAAGAGGACCGAGGGTATTTGAATTCCAGTTCATCGTAGCTTAGCCGTGAACCAGAATAGCCTGGTGGTTGAGTCGCTGCCCGGAAAGCAGTAGATGGCAGGTTCGAATCAGTGGCGTAGCTACGGGGGGGGGCCGGGGGGGCACGTGCCCCCTGAGATTTGGTGTGCCCCCCCAGAAAAAATTGGCAGAGCAAAACAAAAAGAAAAGAAAAAAAGGGAGAAAGAAGAAAGAAAAAAGAAAAGAAGAAAAAAAGACAGAACAAAAAAGAAGAGGAGGAAGACGAGTGAATGGAATAATGTGAGGGGAAGACTTGCAATTAAAAAAATATTTTCATGTTACTATATAGAATTTTTGCTGGCACTTCGCGCCATAATTGCCTGTTCAAGGGATTCATATTTTGCTCAATAGGCTGATGTGGAGCAAGTTTTGAAGTCAATATGCAAAACATATTTTAACTCGGACATCGAGCTTTCATTATTTTTTTTCATTTACAAATTAAGGTGCTCTGTAAAATGTCCGTTTTATGGTCTACATATCAGCATTTTAAGCTCACGCTGCGTGGTCACATTGTTTGATTTGCCAAGTTTATATTGTCTACGTGTATTCCATAATGTTCCATTAAACAAATGTGTTCAGAAAGCCCAGATTTTAGGTCTAAATATAAAACATGCGCGATAGCCTGCATGTTCTTTATATATCCAGTTTTACATCAGAATATCAATAATTGTCTGCTCACGCTTCACGATCGCATTATTAATGATACCCAATTGACTATATCCTATTTATGACTTACAAAATATTAATAGAGTTTCCCGCTTTTAGGTCTAAAATCTCAATTTTCTTCCTCTTGCGCTTCGCGCTCGCATCAATTGTTTAGTTACATACCTATCCCATTAATTAATACAAAAAGTGCTTAGAATTACCTTTTTTAGGTCGGAATGTCAAAAAAAAATTTGCTCGCACTTCGCGCTCGCATTATTGAACTGTAAGCAGTCCTTAGCAGGTTCCTTTTCGCTAGAACAGTTGATTAAGATTTCTGTTCGCGCTTGCGGGTACATACGAATCTTGTTCAGGATCACACATAACATTGCCCAGAAAATTAAATTTTCAGGAAAAATGCATTAAAGTAAAAAAAAATTCGCTCGCGCTTCGCGCTCACACTTTTTATAAGGCTTATGAGATTATTTTATGTTTATGTTGTTTTATAAGAATAAAACTAAGAAGTGACTGATATATATATTTATATATATATATATATATTTCTGGCCTGGTCCCCTATTGGCGAAAGTCGGATCCGGATCTATGTGTCCTTGTGGACACATAGTCACACACCGGAAAATGGCCGGTGCAACCCCCCCCCCTGAAAAAGCAAGGACCCCCCCCCCCGGGAAAAAAATCCTAGCTACGCCACTGGTTCCAATTTTTTCTGGCTTATGATTTTCGATTTTCATACAGATCGAGCATACTGATCTTATGATTTTCATTACAGATCGAGCATATTAATCTCTAACAAATAGGAGTAACGCCAAAAATTTGTTAAACAAATTTTGAATTAATTTTCATGTTACTATTTTATCAGATTGAGACTCTTGTTCTCAAAGAGGATCTCAGTGAACGTCCGTCTGCATCACGTGATTTCCCTCAGTTCATCTGTAAGATGAATCATCTGAAGAATGATGATTGTTTGTTTTTGATGAATGTTTTTGTCTCACCTGCATAGCAGAGTGAGACTATAGGCGCCGCTTTTCCGACGGCGGCGGCGTCAACATCAAATCTTAACCTGAGGTTAAGTTTTTGAAATGACATCCTAACTTAAAAAGTATATGGACCTAGTTCATAAAACTTGGCCATAGGGTTAATCAGGTATTACTTAAATTCCTATCAGAGTTTCATGTCACATGACTAAGGTCAAAGGTCATTTAGGGTCAATGAACTCAAACCATGTTGGGGGAATCAACATCAAAATCTGAACCTGAGGTTAAGTTTTTGAAATGTCATCAAAACTTAGAAAATATATCGACCTAGTTCATTAAACTTGGACATAAGGTCAATCATGTATCACTAAATATCCTGCGTGAGTTTCATGTCACATAACCAAGGTCAAAGGTCATTTAGGGTCAATGAACTTTGGCCGATTTGGGGGTATCTGTTGAATTACAATCAAAACTTTAAAGGTTTTGGGATCTGATTCATATGTTGGTCTAGTTCATAAATCTTGGACGTAAGAGTAATCAAGTATCACATGGTATCTCTCAGATATACCATTATACCGTATATGGTATATAATTTTAAAAAGGTCAATGACCTTTGAAAGGCTTTGACCTTTAATTTTTTTTTGTTTAATGTGCATTCTGGGGACTTAATTTCATTTTATTTGATCTTCCTGTAAGAACCTCTGCATTTTGACACCAAGATCACCAACCTGTGCCTTTTCATCTCAGAGATACCATTATATCGTATATGGTATATAATGTAAAAAAGGGTCACTGACCTTTGAAAGGCTTTGACCTTGAATTTCATCAGTGAATGAGCATTGTACGTACTTGATTTGATTTTATTTGATCTTCTTGTAAGAATCTGCATTTTGACACCATGATCACCAACCTGTAATATTTTATCTGGGAGATACCATGATACAGTATATTTAAAAAGGTCATTGACCTTTGACCTTGAAAAAAAGCACTTTCCCCAACCCGTATTCTTCCTAACTTTTTTTTTGGTAAATGTTGACACCCATACCTACTCAAATCAATCAAAAAACCATTTCCAATAATTTTATTCCAGATGGTTACTAATTATGGGATACTAAATGTTTCATTTTCTTATTTATTATAATGCAATATGAACATTTTATGTAACGGTTAAGACATAAAAGCATATTGATTATATTTTGTATGATAAACCGCTTGCAATTTGCAATTCTCTATTGTTTTAAATTCAATAGTGAGAAATATCTGTCAAAAGATATAAACATGGCAAAAGATATTTTAAAAGTTTCTTTTTTAACTCTGGGGACGGTTTGCTTTTTGTACACAGCAATTGCATGATGCTGCAATGCGAAATGAGCCGTGTGCAACAGCTTTTAACAATTTTTTTTTATTTCTACTTCTATTTTCAGTTAATAAACGGGATGATAATTTCCCAAATGAGGGGTATGATGTTGTAGGAAACACGCATAAAGGAATCTATTTTTTTTCATTTTTGTTGATTTTGTCGTTTTTGTCTCACCTGCGAAGCAAAGTGAGACTATAGGCGCCGCTTTTCCGACGGCGGCGACGACGGCGGCGGCGGCGTCAACATCAAATCTTAACCTGAGGTTAAGTTTTTGAAATGACATCATAACTTAGAAAGTATATGGACCTAGTTAATAAAACTTGGCCATAAGGTTAATCAAGTATTACTGATTATCCTATTAGAGTTTCATGTCACATGACCAAGGTCAAAGGTCATTTAGGGTCAATGATCTTAGACCATGTTGGAGGAATCAACATCGAAATCTTAACCTGAGGTTAAGTTTTTGAAATGTCATCATAACTTAGAAAATATATGGACCTAGTTCATGAAACTTGGACATAAGGTTAATCAAGTATCACTGAACATCCTGCATGAGTTTCACGTCACATGACCAAGGTCAAAGGTCATTTAGGGTCAATGAACTTTGGCCGAATTGGGGATATCTGTTGAATTCCCATCATAGCTTTGAAAGTTTATGGATCATATTCATGAAACTTGGACATAATAGTAATCAAGCATCACTGAACATTTTGTGCAAGTTTCAGGTCACATGATCAAGGTCAAAGGTCATTTAGGGTCAATGAACTTTGGCCGAATTGGGGATATCTGTTGAATTCCCATCATAACTTTGAAAGTTTATGGATCTGATTCATGAAACTTGGACATAATAGTAATCAAGCATCACTGATTATTTTGTGCAAGTTTCAGGTCTCATGATTAAGGTCAAAGGTCATTTAGGGTCAATGAACTTTGGCCGAATCGGGGGTATCTGTTGAATTACCATCATAACTTTGAAAGTTTATTGGTCTAGTTCATTAAACTTGGACATTAGAGTAATCAAGTATCACTGAACATCCTGTGCGTGTTTCAGGTCACATGTCCAAGGTCAAAGGTCAATGAACTTTAGCCGAATTGGGTGTATCTGTTGAATTACCATCATAACTTTGAAAGTTTATGGATCTGATTCATGAAACTTGTACATAAGAGTAATCAAGTATCACTGAACATCCTATTCCAGTTTCAGGTCACATGATCAAGGTCAAAGGTCATGTAAGGTCAATGAACTTTGGCCATGTTGGGGTTTTTTGTTGAATAACCATCATATCTCTGTAAGTTTATTGGTCTAGTTCATAAAAAGAGGACATAAGAGTAACCATGTATCACTGAACATCTTGTGCGAGTTAGAGTAGTTTTCAAAGTCAGCACTGCTGCTATCTTGAACCGCGTGATGCAGGTGAGACGGCCAGAGGCATTCCACTTGTTTGTATATTCCATAGCTGTTTTACCATGAATACTGTCATACAACTTAGTGTCTTATTGTGCTGTTCAAATTAATGATTTATAAGGTTAATATGATTTCAATACACACTGAAGTGTAGGATTGTAAAGTAATTTTGAATTCATTTTCATGTTACTATCTTATCAGATTGAGACTCTTTTTCTCAATGAGGATCTCAGTGAACGTCCGTTTGCATCGCGTGATCTCGCTCAGTTCATCTGTAAGATGAATCATCTAGAGAAGCTCACACTCTACGGTCAGTATCATGATGACTTCTACTCAACAGCATCATCGATGGCAACAACTACAAAGGTAATATATAGTAAGAGGTCATTATATGTAAATAGTCAGCAATGAAACCATAATGCTCTTAAAATTGTCTCTTGATGATGCGATGCCTCATACAAACTAAAATTGCCAGTTTCACTTTGCAATTAATCTTTTCTTGAATTGTTATTAAAATCAATTGTCATTTAATAGTCAATAGTCAACAGGTCCTTACCAAAGAAAATTCAGGAATCATTCCATAATTGTTTCTCTTTTCATTTTTGTCTCACCTGCGAAGCAAAGTGAGACTATAGGCGCCGCTTTTCCGACGGCGGCGGCGGCGTCAACATCAAATCTTAACCTGAGGTTAAGTTTTTGAAATGACGTCATAACTTAAAAAGTATATAGACCTAGTTAATAAAACTTTGCCAAAAGGTTGATCAAGTATTACTAAACATCCTATAAGAGTTTCATGTCACATGACCAAGGTCAAAGGTCATTTAGGGCCAATGAACTTATACCATGTTGGAGGATTCAACATCGAAATCTTAACCTGAGGTTAAGTTTTTGAAATGTCATCATAACTTAGAAAATATATGGACCTAGTTCATGAAACTTGAACATAAGGTTAACCAAGTATCACTGAACATCCTGCATGAGTTTCACGTCACATAACCAAGGTCAAAGGTCATTTAGGGTCAATGAACTTTGGCCGAATTGGGGGTATATGTTGAATTCCCATCATACTTTGAAATTTTATGGAACTGATTTATGAAACTTGGACATAATAGTAATCAAGCATCACTTAAAATTTTGTGCAAGTTTTAGGTCTCATGATTAAGGTCAAGGGTCATTTAGGGTCAATGAACTTTGGCTGAATAAGGGGTATCTGTTGAATTACCGTCATAACTTTGAAAGTTTATTGGTCTAGTACATTAAAAATGGACATTAGAGTAATCAAGTATCACTGAACATCCTGTGCGCGTTTCAGGTCACATGACCAAGGTCAAAGGTCAATGAACTTTGGCCGAATTGGGTGTATCTGTTGAATTACCATCATAACTTTGAAAGTTTATGGATCTGATTCATGAAACTTGTACATAGGAGTAATCAAGTGTCACTAAACATCCTGTTCAAGTTTCAGGTCACATGATCAAGGTTAAAGGTCATGTAAGGTCAATGAACTTTGGCCATGTTGGGGTTTTTTGTTGAATAACCATCATATCTCTGTAAGTTTATTGGTCTTGTTCATAAAAAGTTTTACATAAGAGTAACCATGTATCACTGAACATCTTGTGCGAGTTAGAGTAGTAATCAAAGTCAGCACTGCTGCTATATTGAACCGCGTGATGCAGGTGAGACGGCCAGAGGCATTCCACTTGTTATTTCTTTGAATCTGCAAAAAACTGATTTATCAATAATGCCTCCATGAAATACTTTATGTGGCCAAAGTCGCTCAATGAATTAACGTAGCTTCTAAATTGTGCTTGATATTTAAATCTGTTTTAAATGTTTAGAATTATTTTCTTTTTCTGTTTTATTTATGAAATTGATTCTTCACTCGCGTAAATGAGGTCCAAGTAGTGGGGGATGATAAAAAAATATAAATTTTAGTGACATCCCACACCAAGGGTTATGTATAAGGATACATATGTACATAATACTACCATTTTCATATAACGATGTCTTCATGGCTATCATGGCTATAATGTAATGATTTACAATTAATATCAATATGCGAGCGAGCGAAACGATTGATCAAATTTTCAGTAGTTGTAAATGATTCCCAAAACCCTTTTCAAGTGGTGTGTCCGATTTAGCACATCACGGGCAATGTATACGTGTTTATATACTTTGTGTACATTACATACTTCTATCTTTCAGTTACATGCCTATCATGACTTTGTTCAATGGCTATATTGTAGTGAAGGTGTTAGTATATAACTATATGAATATCAAAGTGCGAGCGAGCAAATTTTAAATAGTTGGAGAATAGAATGATGACCAAAAACCGTATTCCAAGTGGTGTGTAATTATGGGAGAAATCCAGCGAGGGAACGTAGTGGGCGAGCCTTGGAAAGTTGTTTTAGTCATTTAAAATGTTGTGAATATTACAGAGGATGATAAAGGTAAATTATCAATAAATTAAACTACAGAAGAAAGGGGAAAACATATGAAGACTAAATAAGTATGACAGTCAATATTTTGTGTAATGAAAACTCATTTCCTCACTGGTCAGAGGTGACATGAGAATGAAAAGGAGAATCATTATTATGGGACTAAGGGTGATAATGAATGAAATGATTATTGGTCATTACAGCCACAATATAAACATCCAAGAACGAATAAATATCACAATGGTGAAAATTAAAAGAAGAATATTGCAGAAAGGAAAAAAATTTGAATTATCTTAAAGATTGTATTGGGAGGTGATGCAACATTCATATTTGAAATATTTATTAGATTGTTATGGAATTATTAAGTGTCTCCTACAAATAGGTGAAATTGTAAAGTGTGTGGTAAGTATTGCTGTCCTAACTTCCCTAGCTGTGTTTGCTTTAATATTTGCATTGATTTGGTCAGTAACTCATCGTACTGTTAACCTGAAGAAGAGAGTATACCTGTATCTTTGTACAAATTATCCCCGCTTCCACAAAGACGCCAAGATAGTATGACCCCCTCCCATCACGTCGGTGTATTCAAAGAATGTTTTGATTGGTTTATGCTCAAAGTTATCAACATATTCATAAGACATTTGTAGCAACTAGCATAAAATTCACAAAGGTATTATAACCAGTCTTATCATGCAGGCTTATAACGTTTTTAATAAGCTAACGGATTTGTCATGGCCAAAATCTTGTAAGATTAGATTGAGCGCTGGAGAAATTTTGCATTTTGAGAATGCAAAATCATGAAAAAGGGGCAAATAAAAAAACTCACTGCACTTAAAGATGAATCCACGCATTAACAGTAAAGAAGTATTGATCATTAATCGTTTCTGTTCCAAAGTGTGCTCCTGCTCCCCCCCCCCCCCCCCCCGACTGAAAGTGATAACTTCATTTTTGCTTTTCAAATTTATTTTGTACGAAGTAACCTTACATTTGGGGTGATAATTTTTTTGGGTTAAATTTCCCGGGTGAAATGTCCCCCCCCCCCTTGGAAAGTCGTGGATAAGCCCCTGGTCCCCCTACTTTTGGGGAGAGATTTCCGGTTAAACTTCGTAAGTCCGAAGCTTCGTAATTCCGAAGGTTCGTAATTCCGAAACACGTAAATTGCCTATACCTCGATGTTCGTTAATCCGAAAACGAAAAAGGGTTCGTTAATCCGAACATTTGTGGCGTTATTCCGACGGTTCGTTATTCCGAAGGTTCGATAATCCGAAAACGAAATAAGGTTCGTTGTTCCGAAGGTTCGATAATCCGAAAACGAAATAAGGTTCGTTGTTCCGAAGGTTCGTTAATCCGAAAACGAAATAAGGTTCGTTGTTCCGAAGGTTCATTGATCTGAAAACGAAATAAGGTTCGTTTTTCCGAAGGTTCGTTAATCCGAAAACGAAATAAGGTTCGTTAATCCGAAAACGAAATAAGGTTCGTTAATCCGAAAACGAAATAAGGTTCGTTAATCCGAAAACGAAGTAAGGTTCGTTAATCCGAAAACAAAATAAGGTTCGTTAATCCGAAAAATGAAAACCGGGAAAGCAGGGGCAGAGGCAAGGGGAGGGGGGCGGGGGACACTGTTGCCGTTCAATTGTTATGAGGATGGGAAGGCAAGGGCGGCCGAACGAATTTTCGTTTGGGGGGTAAAGCCAAAAAATGAAACTCATACGTCAAAATGGACACTTTGGTGATATTTTCCCCTTAAGATTATCATCTGCTTGAAGTCATTGTGTGTTTGATAGTGATTAAGTAGAGAAAAACCTTTTTTGAAGTGATTTCTTATGGCAAAACGTATAGGCCTATTTAGGCTTTATTTTTCGGGAGAGAGTGTAATGATTTAAAGGTGAAGTTGTAAAACATTTTGGGGGGTCAATTATTCATAAAATGGCATAATGGCGAGGTGTTGCGAGCGTGAATCACAAGCTAAAACTTTAGGGTATTTCAATAAAAAATGAAAATAAGTTTTTAAAAATCCGAGCAGATTTCTGCTGTCATTAAATAGATGTGCATCTAACTAAAAAATTAACACGAGCGCAAAACGCAGCTTAAACTTACTGACCAGAAAAGGAACCTGTTAAAGAAAGCATTTAGTGACTTCTTTAGGATGCATATTTCACCAATCGAATGAGAGTGCGAAGCGCAAGCTGAAAATTTGCAATATTCCAGCCTGAAAACTTAACTTGTATACTTTAAAAAGAGTATTTTATTTCGAAAAACACGAAAAACGGTATATTTATTTTTGAAAAAGGAACTTTCCCATTTTGGAAAATATTCATTTTCCTGTTTTTTATTTCATTTTTGGGGTACAAGTGCCCCCTGCCTCCCTCCCGGCGGATCCAATTTTCGTCAAATGGGGGGGGGGCAATATTTTTTTCAGCCACATTTTCCTCGATCGGCAGCTTAAAGTTGATTTTTGATTGTTTCTTTGAAAGGGTAGTCCTAACAGTCAATAATTAGCTTTATACTTATAAAATAAAGTAAATATGTAATAACATAATCAGTGGCGGACCGTGACTCCGAGGAGACAAAGCATGGGGGGGGCACGGCATTGTTCACAAACAATGCAGTGCCCTCCCCCAATGCTTTGTCTCCTCCGGGTCACGGTCCGCTACTGAACATAATAAACCCTTTATAAATAATGTGAGCGCGAGCTATATATTTTTTTTATATGATGGGCAATATGTTTGTGATCTTCAAAACGAGATGCCTATGTAACTAAATTTAGATAATAACTGCGAGCAAGATCGCAAACAGAAATTTTAAATATATAAGCTCTGACCTGATCTAAAGGGGACATTTAAAGAACTTTTTGCAGTTAGCCATGAAGACGATGCGTGTTTTAAACAGTGTCGGCGGAATATATTTTCCTAGGGAGGGGGGCAAAGCCAAAAAAAGGGGCCAATAGGGGCAATTTGGTGCAAAAGTATATTTTCACCATGAGATTATCATCTGTGTAAAGAGGTTGTGTGTTTTGTAGTAATTGAATTGAGCAAAAAAATTAAGTGATCACTGATTGATAAATTATATATTTACGTTTCATTTCTGCGAGCGTAGCGAGCAAGCGGTTTGGGGGGAAGAAATCAAATCTGAAGATGTAAAATTCGCCTTTTTGGTCAATTACTGTTAAAAGGGCATCCTTGTGAGATGTTGCGAGCGAATCACGAGCTCAAACTTTTGGAAATTTCATGTAGGCCTAGAATGATAATAATGATATAGATATTATTTACCCAGGGAAGCCACTTCAGTTCTGAAAACTGTTCTCCCAGCTATTTTTTTTAAAAGAATGCTTAGAATGTCCAGTTTTCAGGTTGGAAAATCGGAAAATTTTCGCTCACGTTTCTCGCTCGCATCAAGTATTGTTTATTGAGGAACTCATTCTATTTCTGGTTACAAAAAATATAAAATGTCCAGTTTTCAGGTGGAATATCACAAATTTTAAGCTTGTGGTTCGCGCTCTCATTATTTAGTTCGTGAGATATATATTCTATTAGGTAAAAAGTTTTATGCAACGGGGCCCAGGTCAGTATATAAACAAATTACAGCTCGCCCTCGAGTTAATTCTTTAGAAAGATACACATCTTTCTCACGATTAAAAAAACTGCTCAGAATGTTTAAGTTCACGTCTTGTTACATGAAATGTCTACTCGTTTGAGCTTGCGATTCGCGCTTTCAACGTCTCACAAGGATCATTATTATAGTATTATTTTTATTACCAGCAGAAGCTGTTATTAAAAATGGCATCCCCTCCAATACAAATCCTATTATCTAGAGGTTACTCGCATGCGACCAACACACTTGACCCCCTGCATCTTTAAACCATTTGCTTAGGCAGCAATTGCTCAGATAAAATCGACATTAGCCTATGCTTGATCAGGGCGCCTATTCTTAATGAAATACATGCTTTTGGCCACAACACATGCATGTATCATCGATCGTCATTGCATAATATCGTGTAATCTTGTAATGACAACACCGTTTTTGTTACCAAAATGAATAATTTTTCATTTTCGGAAATACGAACCTTATTTAATTTTCGGATTAACGAACCTTATTTCGTTTTCGGATTAACGAACCTTATTTCGTTTTCGGATTGACGAACCTTCGGAATTACGAACCTCATTTTGTTTTCGGATTAACGAACCTTCGGAATTACGAACCTTATTTCGTTTTCGGATTAACGAACCTTCGGAATTACGAACCTTATTTTGTTTTCGGATTGACGAACCTTCGGAATTACAAACCTTATTTCGTTTTCGGATTAACGAACCTTCGGAATTACGAAACTTATTTTGTTTTCGGATTGACGACCCTTCGGAATTACAAACCTTATTTCGTTTTCGGATTAACGAACCTTCGGAATTACGAACCTTCGGAAATACGAACCTTCGGAATAACCGAACCTTCGGAATTATGAAGCTTCGGAATTACGAATGTATGCGGAGATTTCCACCCATGGCTGGAGTTATTCGTTCCTCTTTCTTTATTTCTATTCATTCTGATATTGTACTTTGAATATTCTATGATGATTATTTTCAGTGTACATATATTTAACATTGTTAGAGTATCATGTTCCTGAAAACGGAATGGAAAAATATGTAAAATAATTTTTCCGGTAACCTGAAAATGCAATGTTAAACATATACCCTGAACAATTATGTAAATAATACTAATTCTTTTACCATGATTAATCAAATATCAGATCTGTGTATTATTGCGTGAATACAATCAAAGATAGGTAATTACAATGCTCATAGTTACAAGTGATTTTAACTTTCATTTGATATTACTGTTATAGCAAATAGACACTCTTGATCTCTATGCTGATCTCAGTGAACGTCCGTCTGCATTACGTCACCTCGCTCAGTTCCTTTGTACATGTTGTAAGATGAAACAGCATCATGATGACATCTACTCTTCATCATCATCGATGGCCTTGACTGCAAAGGTAATATCTAGAAGGAGGTACTTACATGTAGATGTAGCAGTACTTGAAATCAAATCATAGATTTGTTTTTCCCCTTTTTTCTGTGCTAACACCAACTTTAAAAGGTGTGGTAATGTTGCGGTCCTATTGAAAATCATTTTTTTTTGTATACATATATTACGATTTGAGGTTTTTCAATTCTTTGTTTAAATCCTGATTTTGGTTGACTGTGTAGTTGGTCGTTTAAGAATATCATTATTTCACCTTTTGATAGTCAAACTACAGTTTTGGCACAGGGGCATGTCCGTCTGAAAACAGAGCAAAGATGTACGTCAAAATCGTTTTGAAGTGCGGTTATAGTAGAAAGTGAACATCAGGCCTACAGATAAAATGATACAGCCAAATCATTTTTTTTATATAAAAAAATTAAAATAAGGGCAAAAAAGAAAGAAATGGTTGTCTTCTTTCTCGCATTTTTTTTGAGGGGGGGGGGGATTTTGCCTCTCGTGCCATGCCCGCTCCCTTAAAGTATTTGGTTCATTCCTCCACTGAATTTGATTGCACTGATATATGTACTAGGGAGTGAAGTAGAAATGCCTTTATCTTCTTCAGCCACGAATGTCTAGCCCGTTTTGCACATAATAATGATTATTATAATGATAATAATTATAATAACAATAATAATATAGATATATTTACCCAAGGACGCCATTCCATTTTACTGCTCTTCGAATAGTTGCAATGCATACAAAATGAAAACAAAACAAGCTTCTTTCCTTACCGTTTTCCCCCAAATCAATCAATTTTACAAAGATATTTATGTATGATTGGCATGTATTTGAGGAAACTGATGAAGCAATCCCTTACATTATTTGATTTTGCATGATATATATATTTTTTTCTCTCATTACAATGTTGATTGTTGAATAATGTTTGATTTCTTCCTGATCAAGGTGAATTTCCATTATTGTGAACTATTTTGATTTAATGAAGTGTTACTGTACTGTGAAAATGAAATATTGCATAATTCGACCAAAATATACAAAATAGCCTCGCGAGTTAAAAATCGACTATCCCGTTTGTTTATCGCTATGCCATGCATAGAAATGTTTTGTGGGAAAAACATATGTGAACTTTTAGTGCATGACTTTCTAATGTTACATCCAGTTTAGATTAAACTACAGATTCGACTCTAAATGTTGTTTCATTTCATTTTGTTATGCAATTACTGATCTTCTGTTTATATTCATAAAATGAAGTATGTGTATGCAAGAACATGTTGATTAATGTGAATTTATCATAAAAATAACATGGAGGGATGCAGGAACGGGAATACAGAATCAACCTTGGTGTTTCTTGAAATAATGATTAACATGATAACAAATACAATCTTAGTAAAGAAAATGTATCATTGAAATATATTTTTCTTGTGATATTTTTTTTCTTTAGCTTGTTATAATGTTTCTCTCCTGTTCTATTTTGATAATTGTCAGCTGATGGGGTGGTAGTTAATGAATATCATGTTTCTACTGGCATGATTTTTCTCTTGTTATTTTTTTATTATTTATTTATTTATTTTGCATCTATCGTAGGATCAATGCAACACGAGCTCAACTGTGACTGATCTGACCGTTACCGATTGGACACTAAAAGAATGGCAGGATTGTGGTTCGATGTTTGACAATGTGAAGAGTTTCACCATACAGGTACGGGTCAAGATCGGATGTGACGTAATTAAGAAGATCCATCTACCATGTCTACCAGCAGCGACAGAACTTACCATTGAAACACGGAAGTATGCTATACAGCCGGCTTTTCTCTACGGTAATCCCACCTCACTACCCAATGCACTCCACAATGTCTCATCTCAGCTTGTCAAGGTCACATTCACAGATCTCGGCCTCGGTAACGATCAGGCCGAACACATCATTCAAGCTTTCAAATCAACACACGATCTCAAAAATCTGAGGATCCTGGGGTGAGCTATCTTTCCTTTATTTCTATCATCTTTTGATTAGCGATGATCATTTATTGATTTGATTAAGGTACATCCTTTCCAAATGTCCATTGTTCGCTTCTTTATTGTGAAGGATACACACATACTGCCAAAAACATAGTAAGAAAAGCTTATGGAACTCGATGGACAATGTTATACATAAAAATGATATTTATGTATGACGTTAAATAAATACTCATATTTCGTTGTCTAGTATGATGTCATGTTGTGATTAAGCATGACATTAAAGATATGGCAGTTATTAAGATTGAGTTAATTCCCCCTTTGATGTGTACAATCGACCGCACGTATTGACGTAGTTAAACATACTTTTTGTCTCTCCTGCATAGCAGAGTGAGACTATAGACGCCGCTTTCCGACGGCGGCGGAGACGCCGGCGGTCATGTGGGGTCAATGAACTTAGACCATGCTGGGGGAATGTTGGGGAATCAACTAAGTTTTTGAAATGTCACCATAACTTAGAAAATATATGGACCAAGTTCATTAAACTTAAACATAAGGCTAATCAAGTATCACCAAACATCCTGCATGAGTTTCACGTCTCATGACCAAGGTCAAAGGTCATTTAGGGTCAATGAACTTTGGCCGATTTGGGGGTATCCGTTGAATTACAATCAAAACTTTAAAAGTTTTTTAATCTGATTCATGAAATTTCGACATAATAGTAATCAAGTATCACTGAACATGCTGTGCAAGTTTCAGGTCACATGATCAAGGTCAAAGGTCATTTAGGGTCAATGAACTGGCCGAATTGGGGGTATTTGTTAAATTACCATCATAACTTTAAAAGTATGTTGGTTAAGTTCATAAAAGATTATTCAAGTATAACTGAACATCCTGTGCGCATTTTAGGTCACATGACCAAGGTCAAAGGTCAATGAACTTTGGCAATAATTGGGGTATCTCTGAATTACCATCATATCTTTGCAAGTTCATTGATATGACTTTTGAAACTTGGACATAAGAGTAATCAAGTATCACCGAATATCCTGTGCAAGTTTCAGGTCACATGATCAAGGTCAAAGGTCATGTGAGGTCAATGAACTTTGGCCACATTCGGGGTATTTGTTGAATTACCACCCTATCTCTGTAAAGTGTATTGGTCTAGTTCATAAAACGTGGAAATAAGAGTAACCAAGTATCACTGAACATCTTGTGCGAGTTATAGTAGTTTTCAAAGTCAGCACTGCTGCTATGTTGAATCGCGTGATGCAGGTGAGACGGCCAGAGGCATTCCACTTGTATAATACTGGTACTGCTTAAAATATTCGAACGAGAATTACCGGAATGATTTATTGTCTTGCGTTTATTTTGGGGGTCAGTTTGTTTTGCTGGGCCATGCTGGAAATGGATGGGTAGATGCTCTTCTGCTAAAAATGACAACACCTTGTCTTTGCATTTTATTTTCTTTTTAATTTTATGCACATCTTATGTTCTATATACTTACATTTTAACCTATCAAATGGGTATTCATGTCTTGTAGGTCCATTATTTAACCTTATTTTGTCCCCGCCTTTGCAGGTGATTTTACTTCACTTTCCCTAGAGCCAAACCAAAAAATATCAGCCTCCCCATAACACGTAAAACAATTAAATCCAACGAATGCGTCTTCTCTCCATGTTAATACTACTAGATTCATAAGATGTGGGACTGATGAGAGCTTAGATCCTTCTAGCATTGATTCTAATGATGAACATAGGATACAGGTGGAGATAGTACATGGCAAACCAAAGTGGTAAGTCATCAGACCTCATTTTATCAAATATTTTCTTTTCTTTCTAATTGTGCAATTAGATCCCCAGATCCCCTTTCCAACGGAATTATCTAGGTGTTTGGTAACTACACAATTATATAATATAAAACTAATTTTACACTTCTACACTTTCCACGTAAAGCTGGCTAGAGACCATTATATTTTCCAATAAATTTTGTGAAATATAAAACCGATCGTCGACATGTCCTTATCATTCTAATCTCATCATAATTCATAATAAATATTTTGACAGAAAGTATGTTTTCAAATACTTGTAGCGGAATAAGAAGCTAAAGTTTTTGTTCGATTAGTCTGGCCAAAAGGCAAGAAAAAACATTTTAAAAATGCATTCAGGGATGTGTGTGATCACTAATAGAAAAAGCAGATGAGAGAAATAAAGATTGTTGCCAAAGTTGAATTTAAATGACTATTAAAGAGAGAGCATAACCACGTTACCCTAATGATAAGAGCTTCTAATTATGTAAAGTTTACTTCGTTAGCTTACAATGCATACCCAAAAATGTAACGTTATCTTAACAATTAATTGTAGTAAGATGTGCGTAAAGAATATATTCATCTAATCGCGTTCGAAACTTTAATATTAAAGTCGAAATTAATGAGTGCGTTTTCATCATGGTACACGCTTACTTACTACACTCCCTAGGCTTACTGACGGATGGTCTATTATCATTTTTGGTCTAATCATCAGATGGGCTAACAACATTCGGGCTAAACCCTCTTACTCCAATTCTCTTTTGGTCTAATGACTACTTGGTCTTATAGCCACTTGGTCTAATGACCACTTGGTCTAAAAGCCACTTGGTCTAATGAACACTTGGTCTAATAGCCACTTGGTCTTATGCTCAGTTGTCACTTGGTCTAAATTTTGGTCTAATTGCAATTTCGTCTAATAGTCGCATGGTCTAATACTAGTTGGTCTAATACCAGTTGGTTTAATCCTCACTTGGTCCATTATTCAGTTAGTCTAATGTGCAATTGGTCTAAATTCCAGATAGTCTAACATTCATTTCGTCTACATGCTTCTTATTTGTAAAGTCTGCATGGTGACTTGTTTTCAATTTTCTAATGAAAATTTTAAAGTTGCTTTCCGCGCGCCGGCGTCAAATCTTCACACGCGCGCCCCGGGGAGTACAATTAGAGCGACGTATATTTCATCCCCAACTGAATTTTGAAAATTAATGGGGGTTTTCCAAAGTCTGTGCATTGGGCACGAAAAATATTTGGGGACTAAACAAACTTTAGGGATTTTTTGTCTGTTTCAGGGGATTTTCGAAGTTTTTTGTGAATAACAAATAAATTTGCTATTTTTCGGTAAAATAACGCTAATATACATGTAGAGGTGTAAAAAATATGATGTTTATTTATCCACCTCTATGTATACGATCTACTGTAGAAATTTAACGGCTGGCTTAATCCAATCACGGTTCCCAACTTTTCAAGAAAACAAAACTCCCTGATTTTTCTCTGATGAAGTTCAAAAATTTCCGAATTATTTCAACCCATTCCTAGTTTCTCATGTTTCTAAGTGTTATTTCAGTGAATTAAATGTATTATTATTTATTTTAGTTATGCCAGTGGCCTAGCTAGGATTTTTTCCCGGGTGGCACGGGGGGGTCCTTGCTTTTTCAGGGGGGGGGGGGCACCGGCCATTTTTCCGGTGTGTGTGTATGTGTCCACAAGGGCGGATCCGACTTATGCCAATAGGGGACGGGGCCCAAAGGTATCTTCACCTATATCAGTCGCTTCTTAGTTTTATTCTTATAAAACAACATAAACATAAAATAATCTCATAAGCCTTATAAAAAGTGCGAGCGCGAAGCGCGAGCGAATTTTTTTTTTACTTTAATGATTTTGTCCTGAAAATTTAATTTTCTGGGCAATGTTAAGTGTGATCCTGAACAAGATTCAAATGTACCCCCAAGCGCGAACAGAAACTTTTATCAACTGTTCTAGCATTATCGAAAAGGGACCTGTTAAGGACTGCTTACAGTTACCCACGAAAACGGTACATATTTCAATAATGCGAGCGCAAAGCGCGAGCAAATTTTTTGATATTTCGACTTTAAACAAATGGTCATTCTAACCATTTTTTTATTAATTAATGAGATATGTATGTAACTAAACAATTGATGTGAGCGCGAAGCGCGAGAGGAAGAAATTTGAGATTTTAGATCTAAAAGCGGGACACTCTATTCATATTTGTAAGTCATAAATATGATATAGTCAATTGGGTATCATTAATAATGCGATCGTTAAGCGTGAGCAGACAATTATTGATATTCTGATGTAAAACTGGATAATTCAAGTACATTTTAAATAAAGAACATGCAGGCTATCGCGCATGTTTTATATTTAGACCTAAAATCTGGGCATTCTGAATACATTTGTTTAAAGGAACATTATGGAATACACGTAGACAACATGAACTTGGCAAATCAAACAATGGGACCGAGATCAGAAGGGGGTGGGGGCATGATGCCCCCTCCCCAACCAGTCCTCAATTGATCTTTAGGGTTAACGATTGCATGCGCAGTCCGCGTTCAAGACTTTAAAAGACACCTCCTTTTTTCACGCGTTTTTTTTGTCACGCGTGTGTAGATCAATATATTTGCCCCCCCCCCACTCCCGGCTTCTGTTTCGCCATTTCCTCATACCGTTCTTAGTTTTTTTCCCCTCCATTTCGCAAAAATCTTATATGTAAATATCTCTCTCTTCACTCATATACCAACAAACAGGTAGTACTTTCGAAGATGAAGTTGCGGCATCAAGGCCATGACGACTCAGATGATCCTAACATAGCAGCCAACATGAAACACAGGGGTTGTTTTTATTTCGGTTTATCGTACAGTATTCGGAATAGTTATAGAGGTAGATATGCTCCCGCTGTCGATCAGTTGGCAACGTCATGAACGTCATGACTTGTACTATGACAGTTAAATGACCGACCTGGGCGTTATACCAGGGGGTATTAAAATGCATCTGATGTTATAGGGCGTTAAGTATTTTATTGTTTGAAAATGATTAAATCTATACAAACATGACAAATGAGACCACTCCATGGTGTCAGTACACTTTGTCAAAAAAGGACAACATATGTTTGGAGCCGAATGCATTAACATTTTTCAATTTTATGTGGTTCAATCAAGTTTTATATTATTGTAAATTCATTAAACATTACAAAATTGTATAATTTAAAAAGTAAAAAAAAGAAAAAAAAAGAGTAATGGACAACATCGACTCTCTCAATTGCATATTATTGCTTATAGCTATTTTGAGTAAAAAACGAAACTTTGTCAAATCTTTTTTATTTCACTTCCGATAATTTTCAGCGTAATGCTCAGTCGTTAGATTTTTCTTTACTAATTCAAATCAACTTTTTTCTAAGGTGGATGTGACCTTTTTTCCCCGATCAGATATAAACTTTTGTTAAGAATTCATTGAATTTTCGTCCACAATCGATTTTTTGATGCAAGATACGGTATGCTAATTTTCTTGTTTATTTATTTTACATTTATTTTTCACATTGCTGTGATCTTGGTTAGAAACAAGTGATCGTTTTAATGTCTGATATGAGGATGAATGTTGTATCTACATATCCTTTGTAAATATGGTAGCTACATGATTTGTCTAAAAACTAGTTTTCGGTGAGAAATGCAAGCTACCTAATACTATATGTGTTTATTAAAGTAACAAACTATTATTTATATTGCCGATTGCATCATTGGTTCGATGACTTGTATATGTAGCATTTCATGTAGAGATTGATCGGCTAAAATTACTCCGATGACTATGTCATCTCATAATTTCATTTAATTTTTAAATTGTTCATTTCCCGCGATTACACTGTGCAGGGGGCACGGAACTGTTTTCAAAGTGTGTGGGTGTGGGGGCTGACCATGCACAAAATCACAATCATATGGTCATTTTAACGTTTTAGCGGCCCCTGCTATGTTTTGTTTGTACATCTTCCCATAATAAGCAGTACAACAAAGACAATCAATCATACAAACTGGTATGAATGGAGCATGATGCATGAAGAGCGTATCCTCTTTTTTAAATAATCATGTAAAGATTTTAAATAATTAAAAAAATAAAGGAAAAAAGAAAAGCTTTGTTGCCTACAAAAGGTATGAAATTAATAAGTAATGACACAAAAGAGATCAAGATAACCATTTCTGTCAGAACAGGGCAGGAAAATGAATGTGAAGTACATGGCATGCCTTAAACAGGCGTGCTGGAAACCATGGGTTATCAGTCGCAAATGGTTCGCTGTTAAAGTTGAAGTAAAAAAGAATGATGTTCAACATGTTTAACAATCTTTACAAACCTCACAATGTTACTGGTTGCTGTAAAATAGTATCAAATCTTACAGTATCGGGTGTAAATGGTAAACAAGCGGTACATGTATATACTCATGAGCACTATAGTGCATGAACGTAAATACATGTGTATATTTTTTTACATTGCTGTAGTTATTGTGCTTAGAAACATTTGTATTAAGCGCTATATAAGAAATTGCATATTATTATTATTATTGTTGTTGTTGTTATGTTAGGAGTACGCCTACAATGGCACGTGATATGGATTTGTGTATATTCATGGCAAGACAAACAATAGATAACGTTATCACTATAACCTTATATTGTACTTTCATAAAGTTTGTATATAGGATAAAATCAGACTGTTGCACTGTTGTAAATGTTACCATTCATGCATTTTTTTTTTATAATTATGTTTGATTGTTATGCCTAGAGTATAGGTCCATATAAACTCATGTACAATGTGATGTATGCGTTTATATAATTATGTATGTTTACCGCAATAAAGGGACATTATGTAATCTATGAAATATTGCATTGTAATTTCACAAAGTTTGTACATGTATACAGTTTCTCATAACGTTTTATAATATTCTCGTTACTCATTTATTATCATAATATTGATCATCGGCAAGTTACGTAATCATTGAAGGTCATGCATTGGAGAAATAATATCAGATTGTTTCACTATTCTAAATTTACTATTCCGAGGCCAGTTTTGAGGTTTAGTTTAGTTGAATACACGAGTTCTAACCAAGAAACAAATTCTATCGCTGTTGAGGCAACATGCTGCATATAAATGCCATCAATAGATATATGTAATTAAGGTCAAATATACACATACTGTATTTTCCATCAGTTATACATGTATTTTCTTTCAGGGTAAAGGACAAGCCTAGAAAGAAATGAATAAAAAAATAAATAAAATAAATGAAATAATGAGTTCATGTTATTATCCTGCTTGGAATATAACTGTTTTGTTGAAAAAGCGAAACTTGATAAACCATTATATTTTTCCTATTTTTCATCCGATTTTGACAAAATTTCCAGCATTGCACTTTTTCGAATCTACCTATTTTATCTAAATGAAGTATTCGCTGGGATGGACGTGCCTTTTAACTTGTTTCTGACCAACCGATTTTAAAATAGTAGAAGATAGAGAACAAACATGGACAGGGCGATTGTAACACATCACTTCCAACATCGTGGTCTGTATTTGATCGATTGTCATTGCGATAACTGGTTTTTCCGATAGTTAATTTCTACTGATCAAATACTGTATAATCTTTCTTTACAGAAATGAATGCATTTTTGGTCACCTATTTTGATGCCTGACACGATAAGCTAACTTCTTGTCTGAACAGGCACTTTTCATTGTACTTTTGCATTTTTATGATCTTGATTAGAAATAAACAATCAGTTTTTAAACATACATTTATCATGTTTATACCACATATGAGGTTGAATGTGGTACGTACGCGCATATCGTTTGTAAATAGGGTAAGTAAATGATGTGTACAAAACGTAATCTAAGCAGAGAAAAGCAATTAGAGTAACAAAATATAACTTTATATTGCCGATTACATCATTGTTTCGTTGCCTTGTTTTTGTAGCATTTTATATGTAGAGATTGATGGGCTGACATTTAGTTAAATGGAACACAACCCGATGACTTTATTTGATCTCATAATTTCATTTTATATTTCATATCGTTCATTCCCATTTCCCGCGATTTTATTATAATGCTTTGTTTGTACATCTTGACATAATAATTAATGCAACATACACTGCAAAAACTCTGGTGTTGATTTAACATGTTTAAAACCAGCCCGGAATCTTTATATGTCCACACCAGTGAAGTGTTAAACATCACCAGGGGCCCGTTGCAGAAAGAGTTGCAATCAATCGCAACTCTAAAAATCACGCGCAACTTGATTTTCAACCAATCAACAGCGCGCATTTGGGACTTGCGATTGATTTTTTGGCTTGCATTTAAACGCAACTCTTTCTGCAACGGGCCCCAGTATAGTTTTGGTCTAACACCAGATAGGTGTTTATACAACACCAATTCGCATTAAAACAGCATCGGTTTGATTTTAAAGTGGTGTTGTTTCATTACTTCTCTGGTGTGGACATATATAGATTCCGGGCCTGTGTCAAATCAACACCGGAGTTTTTGCAATGTAATGACAAAACAATGGAGAGCAACCATACTAACTGGTTATGAATGGAGGATGTTGCTAAAGAGCAGAGTTTGGAGAGTGGGGCATCCTCTTTTTGAAATATCCTTGTAAATTGTATAAATTATGAAAATAAACACATACAATCCGAAAGAAGGAAAAACCCTTATTGCCTACGAATTGCATGGAATTAACAAGAAATAGCACAAGAGAGATCAAGATAACATTTTCTTGTCAATACAAGACAGTATTAAAAATGGATGTAAATGTGCCTGACAAACGCAACAAACCTTAAACGGGCGTGCTGGAAAAGATATGTAATCAGTCAAAAATCGCTAAAGTTGAAGAAAAAAAAAACGGATGACGTTAAACAATCCTTGCAACCTCACAATATTGCTGGTTGTTGTCTTAGTATCAAACGCACAGTATTGGATGTAATTGGTAAAAAGCTGATATCTTGTATTTTTCATTGCTTTTTGTGAATAATTCCACATTACCGAAATCATTTGTTATTATGATTGGAGTACGCCTACTTCATGTACATGGGCAGGTGAAATTTTGTAGTATGTACATTTGTATGTTGACGGCAAGAAAAAAAATACTATAACCCGATAACCTTACATTTTAGTTTCATAAAGTTTGTATATAAGATAAGATCAGGCTAGTGCACTGTTGTAAATTTTACTATTCACGCATTGTTTTGGGTATTGCTTTAATGATTACGTTTGATTGTTATGCTTATGTGGTGTATGCAATCATATACATGTATGTTTACAGTAAGAAAAGGGACTGAGAAATCCCTATAACCTAACATCATGTACATTGCAATTTTCTAAAATTTGTATATACACTCTAAAAAATGAAGTGCTAATTCAGCTCTTAAAGAGCGTGTATAGTGACTGCACTTCAGAGTGCTGAATTGTCTAGTTCAAATTTGAACGAGAAAAATCAGCACTCCGAAGTGCAGTCACTATACACGCTTATTAAGAGCTGAATTAGCACTTCATTTTTTAGAGTGTAGTTTTTCATAAATTTGCGTAAGATTCTGGCCGCTCCAAGTATTATGATATATTGACCATCCGCATGTTACATAATAGTTTTATTGAAGGTCATTCCGAAGTTCAGTTTTGTTGAATACACAGGTTCTAGCCAACAGAAACAAAACAACTTCTGTTGATGCAACGTGCTGCATAGAAACCCGATATAAAGAAATTTGGATTCTTAATATGTTTTTAAAGAAAAGGCCCAGCACAACAACAAAATTTGATATGGTCTCATCTGTATGTACGTTATTTCTTAAGAGTTTAAAGGGCAAAGAAAAAGACGGAGATGAATATTCTACGTCATTGTTCGATGATACAATATTATAGTGTGTGATGTGGGTTACATGCTGGTTACCAGTGCTTATGGATGCTAACCACAATCATGGTAGCTTTTAATAAACTTGTTGTTGAATGAAAATAATGCCTGGAGTAGGATTTTAACATAAGACCCACTATTTGTAGAGGAAGAATCAGAGCCACTTTTATTGTCCATTATCATCCATGTTATTGTTATATAGATTATAATGATTATAATCGTTATTATATGGATTTGCGTTCCAGCTCAGAATAATTAACCTCGTGGACGCATTTTATTGTAAATACTTTGAAAAACATCGCCCTATCACTGAAAGTGCCACAGACGGCTTTTTGCCAGAACTCTTCGTTTTGAATTGTTAATTTCTACTATGTATCGTAAATTATTTGATTTCCGATGTGCTATATACATTCTTTGTATCTTCTTCTTTTTCGTAGTATAGAATAAAAATTGAGAAGAATCAATATATTAATTCATATCTTGTGCGTTGCATTAAAGCGTCAGTGGTTCCCAAAGACCTGCGGGTCAAACCTCCTATGAACACCAAAGGAGCAAGAAAGATAGCAGAAACGGCCGCCCTCCGTTTTCTGAAAGAACGCATCTTTCTTACTAGATGCACGATTGATTCGGCAAAGACGGAATACGAAACTTTGAAAGCCGATATCAAAGAGACTATGCAAGCCCAACATAGTACAGACATTCTGAAGGTTAATGAAAATATCTACGCAGATGTTTTCGCTAAATACAAGAAAAGGCAACAGGCTAAATTTGAAAAGTTGATACAACCCAAATCGAAGAAGGTAACCGCCTCATTAGCGAATGAGGATAAATGGGTTGTTAACCTATCCTCGAGACAGATCACCTCCACCGAGGAGCAATTGCTTAAGAAAGGCCTCGCCTTTGCCGTGTCACCCCAAAAATTGCCCATTACCGAGATAGTAGCTAAGGTCGAAACCGCGGTCAAGTTTATTGACCCAGTTTCGGCCGATGCCGCACGTAAAGATGTAGATTCTATTCTACAGAGAGCACGTCTTCCAAAACCGAATACCACAAGAGAGATGCGTGATGCTCTTAAGACACTCAAGAATGATGATAGCATCACAATCCTTCCTGCGGATAAGGGTAGTGCCACAATCATTCTAGATAGTACCTCCTACGAAGACAAAATGACCGAGCTTCTAAGCTCTGGTCCGTATAAAATGCTAAAGAAAGACCCCACAGATCGAATGTGTCGCAAACTGACCAGTACGTTACTGGCACTAAAGAAAGACAAAGTTCTAGATGAGGCTACATACAAAAAGATAAAGCCCACACAGAAACAGCCACCTAGAATATACGGGTTGCCCAAAATACACAAACCCGGGATACCTCTCAGACCAATAGTTTCATGCATAGGTTCTTTTGCCTATAACCTATCAAAGTACCTGGCGGACATCCTGTCCCCTCTCACTAACTGCTCAGAACACACGGTTACCAACTCCAGTGAATTCGCTGAATTCACATCGGAGCAGACAATTAACGAACAAGAATCCATGATCTCTTTTGATGTAGTCTCCCTCTTCACTAACGTACCGATAGAGGGCGCATGCAGTACGGCCCTGCAACGCATGCAATCCGACCCCACATTATCAGAACGTACCACACTTATGCCTGAACAAATAGTCGAACTCCTCGAGTTCGTCCTCAGATCCACATATTTTCTGTACAGAGGCTCTTTCTATGAGCAAACAGAAGGAGCAGCAATGGGTAGCCCAGTCTCAGCGGTTGTGGCTAACCTATATATGGAAGGATTTGAACAGAACGCTTTGCCCAAGTGTCCTTCCACATGCCGCCCGCGGGTGTGGAAGAGATACGTCGATGACACTTTCATAATTGTAAATAATTCCGAAGCAGACGGCCTACTCGCATACATGAATAGCCAGCAACCGTCCATCCAGTTCACTCTGGAGACTGAACAAGGAGGGAAATTAGCATTCCTTGATACGCTAGTCCAAAGACACGAGGGCGGGAAACTTTCCACCTCTGTCTACCGCAAGCCCACTCATACAGACCAATACATACCATATGATTCTCATCACGACAAATCGGTCAAGAAGGGTCTTATTAAATGTCTGTTCGACAGAGCAGCACGTATTATAACTCACCCGCCTGAACTCCCGAAAGAAAGAGCACACATACGTGGCGCCTTATACAGCAACGGCTACCCACGCCGTTTTATCAAGAATACTTTCAAGAAAAAACAACCACCAAGGGATCAGAAGGTTTTCAAGACTTGTACAGTCTTGCCCTACATAGATGGCCTTTCACAACAACTTAAACGCCGATTAGAAGGTCACGGTATCCGAACGGTTTTCCGCTCGGACACCACCTTACGCAAACAGCTTGTACGCCCCAAAGACCCTATCCCTGATCACAGACGTGATGGCGTTGTATACAACATTCCTTGCCAGGGATGTGACGGGTCTTACATCGGAGAGACAGCCCGACCGATAGTTGAACGCATTTCTGAACACAAGCGCGATGTTCGGTTACAGCGAACCGACACATCCGCGGTGGCAGAACATGCTTGGGAGAAGCAACACCACCCAGATTGGGAGGGTGTACATTGCATTGCCAAAGAAAGACATTGGTATACACGCAGGATTAAGGAGGCTATTAGTATACGTCTTTGTCCTAACAATTTCAACAGAGACAGCGGGATCGACATCCCCGATTTCTGGATGCGAACCATCCGACAGCACAATACCCCCTTATGCTAGGTTCCCACTGCCGATCAAACCAACCCAACCAAGCCCGATCACCCATTTTTCCCCGACCAATCCCGACCACATGCCTAAACACGAGCTCTTCCCGACCGCTATTTGACCATTCACGACCCATATTCGACCATTCACGACTCCTTCACGACGTACAGTCGACCACTACTTAGATCTCTTCTCGATCATTCCGATCTACATACGATCCCAACGCGATCCCTACTAGACTAGCTGGACGTCCATCCGATCTCTACACAATCTAGACCCGAGCAGATCAACTTGTTCGAAAAGAGATCCAAGATCAGTGGTGAATTGACTGTGGTTGCACAAACATTATCGTCAGCTGATGGTACAGTACTCATTTTTTTACCAGGGTTCAGTTCATCTCAAACTTGAAAGAGATGGAAATCGAACAGTTACAGTTGTGGGCTAGGTGGTTAGAGCTCCAGAGAAACAGGGTAATGGCTGTGGTTCAGCTCGAAAAAGAAGAAGTTGATGAACGTAGATGCAGGAGGACGCGTAGGCAGCAACGGCACAGGGAAATCTGCAGAGGCGTCGATCCTGGGGGGGGGGGGGGGGGGGGCAGGGGGGCGATCGCCCCACCAATGAAAATATTGGGGGGGGGCAAACATATCATTTTGCCCCCCCCAATAATTCTGGATATGCATAAAAACAACAAGATTGTAATGTTCAGCAAGCGAGAATGAGATACACATCTCGTTCTTTATTTAAAATCGTGCTCAAAATGTCCGCTTTTCAGATTGGAATATAAAAATTTTCAGCTTGCGCTTCGCGCTCGCATCATTTCTGTAGCAAAAACCCATACTTTTCATGATTAAATAGGTGAATGTAAATGTCCTGTTTTCAGTTCTAATCCTCAAAAGAACTCCTGCTTCGATTTGCAATCATCTTTTCTTGGATATATATTTTGTTCTTTATCAAAAACGTCCATTAAAGTGTCATTTTTCAGATCGAAATATCAAAATTTTCAGCTCGCGCTTTGCGCTCGCATCTATTCTTCTTTTAGATACAAATCTTAATCCTTGTTACCATAAATGCTTAGAATATCAAGTTTTCAGGTCAGAATATAAAGAAATTTCAGCTCACTCTCGGCACTCGTACTATCTGTGTAGTGAGATATGTATCCTTCTCATGAGTTACTACAAACGGTCCTAAACAGGCACGCTTTTCCTGTCAGTATTCTAAAAAAAAATCGCGCTCGCATTAAATTGTTGGTGAGAAATTGAGAAATTGTTGTGTGTGTGTGTGAGGGTGTATGTGTATGTGGGCGGGTGTTTTGTACGATCGAGCGCCTTTGGAACGTTAATGATTTTGCCCCCCCCCCCCCCAATCTGAAAAATGGAAATCTGTGTGGGGCAGTGGTTGACTCGGAGACCGCTCTTTGGACAATATGAACAACTGCTGAATGAGCTCAATAGAGAGGACCCAAAAGGGTTTAAAAATTTCCTGAGAGTGGTCGCCGACATATTTGGGGAGCTTCTTGACCGCAAATCGCCTCGAATAAAGAAGCAGGACACTAACTTCAGGTAATTACATCATTTTAAAAGCATGACGAAATAGTCGTTTCAAATATAAATCTATTGATACTCATTTCGTAATTTTCTGGGAGTTACCACAGGAAAGTTTCTACAATACTTCTGCAAGATCACTCTGCTTGTTTACGATACAGGTCGTCATTTAGTGCAGCAAAAAACTTCGAAATAGGTCAAGGTATGATATTTTCATCTTCAAATTTTGCTCTGGTGTGAAAATTCATTTTTCAAGGAATGTTGGGGCGTGTTCTCATAGTGAAGAGGTGATCGGTAAAAGTACTTCAAATAGGAAGTTTTGTAAGTAGGCTAGCCACACAAACACTAAAAACGGCCACTGTGTGTTGTGTATGGGTGATACTGTGGCCACAATGAACTGGTCAGTCCAATAATGAGTGTAGGTAATGGGGGACACCAACATGGCGACTGTTTGTTATGAATGGCAGGTGTCACAGGAAAGTCCTTGACAAAGCATCTTTTCTTTTATGTAATGAATCTAAAAAAAAGACTGCAGAAATGAGAATAAATATCGGCCTACTTTCCTTTCTTTTTTTTCAGAAAAGTTATTTTTAAAGCACTTCAGAACATTTATGATTTAAAGCATCATTCATTGTTGCAAACAAAAAGACATGTTTTCAACCACATCTGGTTCATATTGTTTTAAAATGATGTTAAAATCATTGGCTACATGTATTTCTGTAAGAAAAGTGTTTGAACTTAGCATGACAATCCCATTTTTACTAAAGTTTTCTTGCAAATAACATGATTTGTAACTGTCCCTCATTACCTACACATTTAGGTAATGAGAGACCTTTGATGATGACGTCATTAATCCTCATTATCTTATTAATCAATTAATTTGTGTTCACCATTTTGTTACCAAATATAGAGTAGAAGTTGCTGAAGAGGAAAAAAAAACTTTTAAGAGTGTGTCATTTTCCATGTTCATGTAAATTATGCAAATGAGCTTAACGGTCTCCAATTACCTACACTTACCCTATGTGAAGAGCTGCAAGTAGTCACCTGTTATCACTCCCAATTCCAGAACTGATTAATTTTAATATCAATAATAGGCCTATTGGTACGAAGAAAATGTGATAAGATCAGCACGTAAGTGTATCTTTGCCCTTGGTTTAGTTGCGATCCGAAAGATCGAGTGCGGTCGAGAAGTGATTGGGATGTGATCGTAAAGCAGTCGAGAAGTGAGCGAGTTCGGTCGAGTAAGTGTTCAGGGCAGACATGTATCGGTCGTGAAGCAGTTGAGTTGTTGATCGAGTTGATCGGGAACCAATCGTGTAGAAGTTGTGTGTGAATCGAGATGATCGGGTAGTGATCGGCGGAAAAAATCCACCCCGACCAAACTAGACCTCTACACGATCGATTTTCGATCAACTCGATCTCTACTCGATCAGTACACGATCGCTGTACGATGGCTTGCCTTCACGACTCCTACACGATATTTTTTGGCATGCCAAAAAATGTCGTGTAGGAAGCCAGATCGATACCGATCAAGGTAGACCGACCCCGATCGCCCTTGCCGACCGAGCCCGACCAGGCCAAAATAGCTTGATCGGGCTTGGTCGGGCTGGTTTGATCGGCAGTGGGAACCTAGCATTACCTGGCACTGCACGCCGACCCGATCGTTCCCGGCCACCATCGAGGGACCGCTCAGCCAGTCAACTCCCGCCCACGGGTAACTAGCGATCGAGCCCGCCAATTTTGGTCTCATTTGCATATTGCCGACCCACGGCATATTTGCATATACCCCTGGTTTATTTGCATACCTCCTGACCAATCACACAACGGATCAGTGCCCACCTATTGTTCTCGCGTTTGTGCGTACGGTCTTGGAGGTTAGTATAAATTCAGTACGATATCGGACAATCCGTGTCACTTGATAAAGAGTTGCAGCGGCACTCGAAAGCTCGTGAACTTGTAAGCTAGTGAACACTTTTTGCGAGAGTGATCACGAATTTCCTAGAAAGCCAGTGAACACTTTTTGCGAGAGTGATCACGAATTTCCTTGTTGACCATAGTAGATTGCGAGACAAATGAATACCCTCTAGCGATTATTTCAATCCGCAATAATGAACCTATTTAGTATATTAATTCATGTCGAAAAATGTTTCTTTATTGAGTTCATATTTCTATTTAATGAGTTTGAGGCTCGGACGCACATTCCTTGTACGAAGAAAACACCTTTAATTTGAAAAGCCGTAGGAATTACGTTTCTTAAATGTGTGATGAAGATCTTGATTAAGTTATATGGATAGAAGCTGTTTCGTCTACGTCAGATTACACCAAAAATATATACAAGTCTTTTTATTAAATGCCTGAACGAACACTAACCCTTTATCGAGGAAACTATAACAAAATATGGCCTGCGCCGAATGGAAAAAAGGTTCATGTCGAAAGTACACTGTAAAAAATGAGTGATAATTTAGCACTTACAATGCTTGTATAGTGACTGCACGATTGGTGCTGATTTTCTAGTTTAAATTTAAACTAGAAACTCAGCACCCGTAGTGAAATCACTATACAAGCACTGTAGGTGCTAAAATAGCACTTCATTTTTACATTGAATGAATATATTTATATATATATATATATACATGCATTTAATCTATAATAGCATGGGATGTATTGGTCAATTTATCATCATTGGTGAAATGTCCTATTTGCATTTACTTGACTGAAGATTATGGATATAGAATTACCCCCTTATGATCGGTAAATGACTTGGTTTACATGTACACGAATTGGTTTGACTGTTTAGTATCACAATCCTAATATTAAGGGTATTTTTTAATATTACTCTGAAAAGGGGTATACATGAGTAAATGAAATTTACTTTCATTACAAAATGACAATTAAATTAAAAACTCTTCTTCATAATTGAATTATTTGTCGTATATCTATACTATTACGGTGTGTAGTTGTGGGCGTGTGTGTGTTTAAAAAGCTGCCAACCTGATTATGAGAGCATCACTGGTATTTTCATATTACATCGGATGAACAACTATGGGTAAAAACTAGAAAAAAAATAATAATATAGGGTAAATTTCGAAATTTTAAAACTCCTCGCCCCTCCAGCACCGAAGGTTTACGACTGTAAAGCTTCATTAGATGGTTGGAAGGATCTTGCATGTTGGTAAAATTGATCACAATTCGGCCTTTGGCTGCTATTATCTTTGAAATAAACAATTTTGTTACCTATCTACTATAGTTAGAGTTCTTTTAGAAAATGGGTTTCCGGTTTCCTTTATTCCGCTACTACCCATTATCATTGAGAAGGTCTTATTGCTGGTGTCAAAAAGTTAGAAATTACTTCTCTTGTCTGTCGCTCTCCTGTATGGAAGAAAGACAAACCGGGATGATATTCTTATATACATGGACAGTACGTGTAATCACCATGTTTTATACTGGAAAGTTCTTTTTGTAGTACAGGGTGATATTTCATGCTGCCGCCATGAGGGTATTGCGTGTGTGTTTACGTTTTATACACAATTATTGTCCAATCTTCCGCTGGGGGGCTAGTTGAAAAGAAATAAGTAAGGTTTTGCAACAGAGAAAAAAAAACATTAAGGCCCATTGAGTGCTGAAACCATTACAACGTACATATGTATACAACCCACACACGCACACATACCCTGGCGCACATGACACTGAGTTATCAAATCAACATTAATATTAAACATTACATTATAGACAGTCACATTGTTATCTCTCTCTCCTTTACCTCCCATTTTCTAACTTTGTCTCTTTCTTTCTGTATTCTATTCCTTCTTACAGTTGGGTGGTTGGACGATCTATATACATTGAAACATACATGTATAAATTAACCCACAATTATATTAATTTGATGACGTAGAAAAGGGGGTTTCCTTCACTCAACGTGTGTACATTATTACCAACTATATACTATAAGTGTTCTTGAAAGGGTTCAACAGCACATGCCAAACGAGTTAGAAATGACTTCTTTGGTATTTGATGTCCTGTATGGGAGAAGGAAAGGCACGCAAGGATATCATCATTCAGGGGTATACGCTGCTATGTGCAATTTCGTCTTAAAGCTGACATATACTATGAAAACAATCACCGAATTTTAACTTGAAACTTGTTAAATGTAATTAAGTAATTGTGACACGAAAACAACTATGACAAATAACCGCCCCAATACATCATCATGACGTACACACTAACCAACTGTTCTTATCAAATCAAAAGAGATTATCGGACACGTTCGTTAGACATGACTACATACTGTACAGTCACATGATTGCCATATCTCTCTTTCTTTCTCTCTCTCACTCTCTTTTAGTCCTTCCATCTTTTTTATTCTTTCCATTTATCCACATCAAACGAATGAATAAATAATACAACATGATAATTGGAAAACACCCACTCCCTGTTTTGCAAAGTCTAGTTTCCTAAAATCTTTACAGTACATTCGACCCCAAAATCCTACCTAGCATACACAATACCACGTCCCGGCTGATTAAGCACCTATTTCAATGTCATATTATGGTGATCTTTTAGAAACCAACCCTTTTTTTTTTCTTTCTTTCGGGCGTTAAAGAGGTTTTCAATCGGGTTTAGCAATTAGCAGTGCAGGAACAAAGTTTACCGAAAGGCGGGACTTTAAAAGTGTCCTAACTGTTAGGATAGGTTTGAGAGGAAGGATTCAAATTGACGTCGTATACATCTATCTTAGATGTGCTTGAATGTGACAGATAAGGTACAATTTAGTCAACATGGATGGTGACGGAATACACCAGGACAGTGAGATCTATTTCATCATTGATATTGGACAAACCTGTTAGTAAAAGGTAAGCATACATATATTCATGTCCATACATCTTTTGACGCACGTAACAACACACACTAACTACTTAGCACGGCAAACCGTTTCGTTTTAGGAAGGTTGTTTGAGTTTGCAACCTAATCAGATGCACTGAATGGCAATGGCACTTGTTTATTTTTACTCCTTTTTTTATATATTTTTTTCATTGTTCTGATTAATTTATCTCATTTCTTTCCACCCCCTCCTTTACAAACCATTTTGTAACCATTTTCCTTTTGTAGTTCAGTTTAAATTGGGTTGGGCTTACTCTTTCAAAAATGAAGGAGGCAAATGTAAGGTCAGACGACTTGTTATTTATATTCTGTTGGATGACTAAGAGTGAAATTTTAGAAATATACCTAGAGTTTTGGAACATTCTAGGAATCACAGATTTTTGGTATATTGGCGCTAAGGAGTTAAATATTTCTTGTATTTCATAAAGTCATTTGATGTAATTATTATTGTCAGTCCTTCCCAAAGGAAATGAATTTGATTGAGCAAGTCATGTTACCTACCCCAAAGGCATCATGAAACTCTTAAAATGGATGTCAAATGACGATGATAATAATAGTTATAATAACAATAATATCAACAGCAATAATGGAATAATAACATTATATATATATATATATATATATATATATATATATATATATACGTTAAAATGTGGAAAAATCTTCAGGATATTACAAATATATAATTTAACTTTTTTTTACTTTTTTGATACACACTGTATATATGTATATATATATGTATATATATATATATACAGTGTGTATCAAAAAAGTAAAAAAAGGTAAAATTATATATTTGTTATATCCTGAAGACTTTTCCAAATGTTAACGTTGGTACAGATCAATTGAAGCAAATGAAGATATAACTGTCGAAAAATATTTCCGCTTGAGTGAGCACCACTTACTTCTGAGAAGTTATTGAAAATGAATTACGTAGAACTTTGAAATAGTTATGTGAATTAAAGTAGACCTTAAACATAAAGAACAAGTGAAATTTAGCAAGTAAAATTTATTTGAAAATATCTTACACCCTTTTTAACTTGCTTCCTTGCCCGAAACACTTCGAAGAGTACATCGCGCCCCACGCCACTCCCCAACACACCAAGATCATTGTGACAATATTTGCTTTACACGGAGCTGTGATTTTCATGAAATGGCTTAGGCTTGATTTTCATTTTGTTATTCATTTTCAAGCTTGGGAAAAGTATGGAAAAGGAAGTATTAATGGAAAATTAGTGAAACTTAGTGAAAAAAGCTGGAGATGTCTGATATAAACGTTTGTTCGGATTCAGTTATGTCCTCGGATCCAGCTACCACAAAAAAGGTATAGGTTGTGCTTTTTTATGTTTTGAAATTTCAATTTAGGTGGCAAAATTGTTACAAAAAGCTTGTATGTATCCGTTTTATTCCAATTGACTAAAAGTGCAAGGGAAATATATGAAAAATGTTTGGCAGGGTAAGTTTGATTTCGCCCTTCCCCTTGACACAGCGTGAAAACGATCATTTCTGCGCAAACAGATTTCTGCGAGCTTTACAAAAATGAACAGTGCTCACTCAAGTGTTACATTCTGTCAAAACTTTACTTTCATTGGGTAAATGAGACCCAAACCCAAGATAATATGTTTAAATTTATATTTTTTAATTTCCAGGGCTTTTCAAAGTGTAAACTTTTTTTTCGATACACATTGAATATAAATATATTTATATAGAGAGAGTTTAGTTCCAAAAGGGGTTAGGTCCGCTTTGGACCATTCCGAGAAAAAACATCTCTTTATTCTCAGTTATTGCAATATTCTTATGAGAAACTAAATTGTCATGATGTACTACCCTATCATGTGAACATAAAATTTTGTATAAAAGAAATCTACCTGCCTTCAATGTTTTCTATATATAAAGAAAACATAACACCTTTTGCAAGTAAACTGATATTAATCCAATCTCCTTTTTTCATTCACTTTTTCATTTCAATTTCAAGTTGTATTTGGTATCATCAGAGTGACTAAAAATTTAAAGGTTTAGAGACAGAAAATAATAAAATCCATGAATAATGGACCTAACCCATTTTGACAAATGAGTTCTTCAGAATAGTTTGGTTGCAATAGGGGTTAGGTCCACTCCAAGAAAAATCATTTTTATTCTCCCATATTGCATTATTCTTATGCGAAACTGAATTTTTATGATACCTTACCACGAGAACATAAAATTGGGTATATGAGAAATGTACCTGTCTTCATGTTTCCTAATATATTCTTTTCCAAAAAAATCTGTGTGGACCTAACCCCTCTTGCAACTGAAACTGAAATGGACCTAACCTCTTTTGAAAAAAAGGGGATTTTTCTTTTCCATTTAAGTTCACTTTTTTAATAGGAATTTCAAATTTTGTTTGGCATCATCTTACAGAGCTACTGAAAATCTATACATTGAGACATAAAAATAAAATTTGATGAAACATGACTCCTTTTGCAAGTGAGCTCTCTCTCTCTCTCTATATATATATATAAGTCCCTGGCTGGTAATCAAAATTTGAATGCCTAGTGACCGATATTTGATGGGTGACTTTTCTTATTGAATTATCCCAAAAAATTGACTAATTATGATGAATTTTAAAAAGAAGCTAGTGAGAATGTGAAACGTAAGTTAATGTTTAATTTATCAGATTGATAGCTGAGATAAATATGAGGCAATATTGACACTGCAATACATAAGAAATAAGAATAATAAAGAGTAAAAAAATGATTAGGGATTAAAAAAATTGTAGTGAGGGCTCTTTTTATATAACGAAGTCCTAAGCTCAAGTTGATAATTGAAAATAGATATAATAAATATTTGAAATTATGTAAAAGAAGGCAAAGTAATCCAACTCGAGAGCACAGGTCAGCACTCACAGTCCGCACCGTTCAGTGTAATTGGGGAAACGGTGAAGACCAAAAGAGGATAGAAATATTTTTTTCCCCAATAAACAGCACAGCCATCGACCTGGCACATTGGTGCAGGCATCGAATATGTGCATACGAAAAAAAGGAAACAAACACGCAAGACCTATAAGTATCTGCATGTAGCAAAGGTTTAACCGTTAACACAGATATCCCCATGTACCCACAACCACACCAAAACACCCACACACACACCTGCTCTGCAACATTGGGAAAATAATAGAAAGAATAGAGAGGAATTGATAAAGTGTACACAGAAGAAAACAAAACGAGGAAGAGAAACCTGGGGAAGGGCAAAGAGGTTAAACAGACAGGAGACGAATGGTAATGGAAGAGATTTACAAAAAAGAGCATAGCATGTACGTGTACGAAAAATAACCTTTTGCATACGCAGCAAAGGGACCTGAAACGAGTAATTGTTGTACATTCCTTCACGCTCTCGTCGAGAGCATTCAATTGGTGACTCTGGCAATGAATAGAAAAGAATGTTGAACAGCGATGATGAGAACCTTCGGATTGGTGAAAAAATGGCAGAGGAAATAATGGCAGAGGTAGTAAAGGCAGAGGTAGTAAAGGCAGAGGTAGGGCCTATACCCAATACAAAAAAGAATGCCATCCGATAGGAGCCGGATGGTCATCCGATAATTATCGGATAGCATTTAAACAGTTATTTGGTAGCTATCAGCAATCATCCCCTACCGGATGTCTTCTTGATAGTTTCTTGTCCAGTTATCAGCAAGACATCGGCTAGCCAATGGCCACATAATAACTATTAGAAACACGTCAGCAAACTCATTTTTTTAACAGTGTCTCACTCAACCATCAGGAAGACATGAGCTAGTGGATGTCTTCTTGATGGCTAAGCAGTTCGTATTAGGTAGCCATCAGGTATTTTGTCAGTTACAGAATTGGCGGGAAATTCAGTTCTACAAATGGAAATGGACATGCGTCCTACAGCTAAAGATTATGGTGGTGCAATTCATTACAATTCTCGACCTAAACTACCTTCTTTAGCATAAGTTAGGAACTGATCTTTTGTTTCAAGTACAGTAAGTGATCAGAACTGTTTCATTTCAATTTCGTATTGCATCATAAAATGTTAAATCAAATGTTTAAGCTAGATAATGCACAAGTGCATGATCATTCACTGAAGCCCCAAGCCTTGAGTTTTATGTAGAGGTAGTCATACCAGCGGAGTTTTCAATTCGTAACTTATAGGTAATAAGTCTTGAATGGACTTATGTATTGATATTTGGTGTGCATGTGTAGCCTATATTCAGATTTCGAAGGCGCATTGGATCCAGTAAAAAAGGGGGATTATATATATTTAGCCTTTTTAACAGAATGAGGGAAAATATGACGTCATTCAAACTATACAGAAAATATTACGGTTATCTGGTTATAAGCAATTCCATCCTTACACAGACATTACATTTAGCATTTTGTTTTCGAATTTGGGGGCTGACTGTATCATTGTCGTTCGTTGAACGTTGTATTATATTAATTGTTCAGGGCTGCCAAAACTCATGCAATGAGCGAGTGGCTCATTCGTATTTGATCTCACCCGTTTGGACCCTTCCAATTTATCATTGCCATTATTCCGATAGTTATCGGTTGGCATCCTCCGATAGCCATCGGATGGCATAGGTATCCGATAGTTCTATCGGATGGCACAGGTATCCGTTAGCTCTATCGGATGGCCAGCCTATAGACATCCGCAGTGCACAGTTTGTCTGTATAAGTAGTAATCAGTGGTAATGGCTGGGGGTTAATTTGCAGAAGTAATAATGACAGAGGTTAAAATGGCAGAGGTAAAATCGGAAAGGTACAAGTGGTCGGTCTTGAACCCCCATGCAATATATTGCCAAAAGGCACCCGCATGTACATAAATTAAATAAGAAAGGTTCCGACAAGAGAACTAAAACTATAATGTTGGACTAATTGAAATAGTTACATTTTTTAAATCGTAGATCGTCTTCACCAAATCGATAACCTTTGGGCTGGCAGGGTTGGTGAGTCTTATCCTCCCCCCGGAATTAAATGTACTGTCTTCTCATCAATTTCCTTAAACCTTCACCAATATATTTTTACAACTATTCATCAGGCTTGTCAGGACGATTCTTCCTTTCAAAGGAGGTCGGTAGAATGGTAGGCATACATTTATATCCCTCCTTTTTTAACCTCTGCATTTTTTGCCTCTGCCAAAAAGAGGTACCTCTTTTTGGCAGAGGCAATACCATTTTTTATCTGCCATTTACCTCTATCATTTTTACCTCTGCCATTTTTCACCTTTGGAATGTAAAGTCTACAACTCTGACGAGTGTGAAAAGAATGCACATTATCATATGGAATAAGTAAGTTTTTTAAAAAGGCCATGTAATATTTTCACATAATTGATGCCGCAAATATGATAGGTGATTTCAATGGTAACATCTTGAGTTTGTAAAATAGTGGTTCGGTGTGTTCAAGAAAGGAAGAACAAGGTAATAATCTAATTACATTTTATTGAGTTTTTTTTCTAATTGTTTAAAATGATTTTAAAAAGTATGTCCTCATCAAGTTTTGCAACAAATCAGATGGGGTAATATTATACTGTTAAATGTAGTAATAATATATTTTTTTCCTGCTCAATCTCATATTCAAATAATTTGATTTAATGTTATGATCATTTAATTTCTCGATAGCCATGGTGGCTTATGTAATTTTTCATTGTATTTCATCATTAGTCACTTGAATGTTTTTTTCCGCGCAATATAATTATCAATACAATCAATATAATTTAGATTAACAATATGCAATTTTATTATCTCACAAGCATAATATTTATTTCCGTATGTGGGTTCATTATCTATGCCAAACATTGTTCAAGTGAATCACTTGAATTTTTACAAAGAGCATGCAATTTAAGAAAGGTGAATTAAAAATAAAATGCTGCATGGCGTGGCAGCTATTGAGTCAAAAAAGTAAGCCTAATTTGAATTAGTACATTGTATTCGAAATGTTAAGCAACAACTCATTTAAAATATGTTGATAATTTGGAAATTGCATTTCATGTACAGACCTACTTTTCCTGTTAGTAATATATGGAAATAATGCTATGAAATGTACTAGAATTGTTTTAAAGGCACCAGTTGACGATATCGAGAAACCCCTTTCAAATACGCCATGCTTGACATACCATGTATACAGATGGATCACCCATGAAATAAAAATAAAGTTGGAAATATGTTTGAAAGGGACATGTCAGTGGCGGATCCACTTTCGAGAGGCACATTTTTGTTTGACTGGAACGTGTCATGGATAGGCGATTGGGGATCTTTGTCTTTTTTTTTGCTTGTCAAGCTTCTCCTTGAACAAATGCCCTAGATTTTGTAGTCAAAATGTTTTTTTTAGTTTGTCAAAACTTTTCCTTACAACCCCCCTGGCAAATCATTAATCTGTCCTTTCTTGTAAAAACATTGAACAGAGCAAAAAAGAAGAAAGTAAGCATTAATTGAAATGCTCACACAGTCGGTATTGTCGTGTGAAAAGGAAAAATAGTGTATTGCCCTTTACACCTTTGTAAACGAAACGTAAAACCCGCTAAAATGCAAACAAAAATGTTTTTATGATGAAAACTAAGGAAATTGTGAAAATTCAAATTTACGTTAAGCAAATAATAATTCAGCCGCAATGCATAAAAATTATAACTCATTACCTGATTATACATTTACATATTAGATAAATATGCCATGCAAAACAAACGAATTATATATCATTGAGTTTCATTTCCCGACATTCATGATTTAAAAGTACATCTACAAATTTGTAATACCATTCACAAAAATCTTTTTCCTTAAAACGAAAACAAAAGAACGTGACAAATATTAAGATGATAAAACTTGAGATAGTTATGCTAAATAAATTAATTCTAGCGTCTAGGGGCGATATATTCCCATTTCCCCTTTTCTTACGTTAAAGATAATTATTCCCTGTAAAAATTGAAGCAATGAATACCTTATGCATTAAATCAGTTGTCAGTTTATTTTATTTTATTGTTTTGCACTCTTGGTGGTCAAATATGAATAAACACAATTTTAAGTAATAAAACGAAAGAATAAATCGGGATATGACAAAGTGAATTCGCCATTTAACATTCGTGAAGACATACATAGAACTGTTTCACCGTAATAATGTAAGTCTTTCACATGTTTAAAATGTCGAAAAAATAAATTGTGTCATTCGTGGTCCAATTTTGAAGTACCTATTTTAGTATTGCAAGAGATATAACAAAATTTCAAATACCCTTCTGCATATTTTCAGGAAACAAATTAATTCAATTCATTATAAGCGCACATTGACATTCGTATTTTCAACAGAAATTTTCACAAAAACGTATTTGAAGATTGACATTGTGTAGATAAAGCGTTAATGTAGTTAAAGCAGGGACGTGTCCCCGGTTAAAGGAAGTATAGAGATATTAATTGAATACAAGCAATCAATAGCATTCATTAAGTATGATAATAATAAATTTATTAATACGAACATAGGTATATTTACTGAGGCCGTGAGGGTATCCAGTTCAGTTCTGAAAACTGTTCTCCCAGCGGGCCCCAATTATTATTATTACCTCGGCTTTAGCTGGGCTGCGTAGGCGTTCAGGCATTCAAGGAATTCCTTCCTAACAGTATACCCAATCACCATCACCTGGGCCGAGCGCAGCACAATGTGGACAAATTTCTTGCTGAACCCCACAAAGTAATGAATCTAGGTTAACAATTGATAGAGCATAAAATTAATTTCCTGAGAGAAAAGCCTCTCCTTTCTATAAGAATAATATTTTGTGTGTGTGCGTGTAACAAGGACAAAACTACTTGGCTGATTTTTACTATTAGCCCATTGTGTAAATGCATTTTTTCGCAAAGAAAGGTACATTGTACTGTCGAATGGTATGTAGCTACAGATGTAATAATGTTACCATCAACATGTAATCTAGGGTATTCTTAATTTGAAACCTCACCTTCCTGATGTAAATCTTTTCGATTCAGGATATTTTTGTGTTGCTTTATGACGACCAGGTCATGGCCACCTTTCCAATTAAGGGTCTCGAAAAAATATAAAGGTTTATCCCATTTCCTGGATGTTCTCCGTTGTGTCTATTTTTCGTTTTCTCTACAAGACAAAAATATTCTTTGCTCCACTGTAAAAACACCATTTCAAGATTTTAAGCTTGTTGTCTAAGCCCGTCATTGTAAGAACTATTAGTTAAACTTTTAAAACATATTGTGTAAAAACTTTAAACAATCACACAAGAATTTCAAACAGCTTGTTGTTAGAGTAACAGGCTTAAACAATGCGCTATTTTTGTGTGTATGTAAACGTGTTTGCTGTATATGCATGTGCATGTTACCATAACAAAACAGTGGGTTTTCTTCAACTTCAATCAACATGAGATTATCGACCATTTGCATTAGAAATAAATATTGTTTTAAACATTAGGCAAAATTATATGACACCTAAATAGATCCTTGTCATTTGAATGGATCATTTCATATTTCACCTCATGAAGTATTTATGTCCATTGCACGAATGAACAGTCATTATTTGTATACCATTCTTCACAAAAGTCGGGGATACCTTCATCGCAGAGAGATACATTTATATGTATATGGTAAAAGTCTATCATTCAGTTTCTCCAAATTTGACTGTACGGTGCCCAATACGTTTGTCCTGCCATGCCCGTGGTTTGATTTAAAAAAAAAAAATAAAGAGAGGTCCACCTCAGAATTAACTGAATGAATAAATCGAAAAAAAAAATCCTACAAGCACAACACTGAAAATTCCATCAAAATTGGATGTAAAATAAGAAAGTTCTGACAGTAAAGTTTTGCTTATTTTCACACACAAAAAAGTTTACTGCACAACACAATGGTATGCAAATGATAGAGTCAATGATTCCTCCACTCACTATTTATATTCGTGTTATTGCTTGAACTATACAATATTTGGGTGTTCACAGATTCGGCAGTAACGACATGCATGACTAAACCACGTACTGTAATGAAAATGGCAATTCACCTGTTTTGGGAGGAATACATGTTTTCCTCAGGCGACAATGAGGAAGAAATTGAAGTGAGTGGAAGGTGTCATCAGGCCTCTCATTTGCATACTGACCAGGAT